>NC_048298.1:140018910-140032401 GCF_013100865.1 Trachemys scripta elegans
TAATTATAGTCCTATCCTTTAGTCCTTTACCAACTGAATTCCATATCAACTTTTCCATTATTTTGACCAGAATTGATGTCAGGCTAGCCCGTGTCATAGGGTGCTGCCCTCCAGCATGCCACCCTGTTACCCCTCGTGGTTCTGCAACTGGGGTAATTGAAAGAACCTCTCATCATCATTCTTGGGTTCTTTCAATTACCCCAACTATCCTTGTTCAAAACATGCAACCCCTTTGTGGCATCTGAATTATTAAGACTTTCTACAAAGTGTAACTCACTTCATTTGTTCCCCCAGTTCTCGCCCTCTCTGGGTTGACATAAGAGTCCAGGTCAGTTTTCTTGCCCCTGTTCAAGAGATACCCAGCTCCCTTGGGCTGTACCTTCAAATAGTCACTCTATGAAAACAGGAGTCCCCAGCTCTCCTCATTGGAATTGCACAGGACCTTAGCCAGCTTCTTCTTCAGGTGGCTCTGTGACAATCAGGCTTCAAGCACCCTGAGGTTTAAACCCCCAAAATGAGCAGTTGAACCAACTGATTGCATACTGTATTATTGCACTATAAAGTATATTGAGTAAGGTCTTTTATGAAAGCTTGTAATATTATAAACTTGATGGTCATTATGAGCTATGTATATAGACTATGGTTATAAATTTGTCTTTATGCATACAGAAAATTGTGCTTATAACCTTTACTGCAACTTCAACTACACTTTACAGCAGAGAGGAACATCTCCCAAGTCCAGTGTGTAAACAGAACTGGCTCCAATTAACTATCCGTTGTGTAGTCCAGGAAAAGACAGTAAAGTTAATTGGAAAACATTGAGCCATCAAGTCAAAAGGGAATTTCTCCCACTCTGAATAATGAATGGTCATCATGCAGCGGCGGAGAAATGGGGTGGGGGGGAAAGCCTTTTTAAAAAGAGGCTTGAAACTGGGGTTTTCACCCAGAAACTTAGGGACAGTCTCTGGGTAAGAAGCTGCCTATGAATGCTGGGTCCACCCGTGTGGCTAGGTGGTACGCTGGGAAACTGTTCAAAGGCAAGAAGTAACTTGTGTTAGACAAGGGATTTTTATCTAATATGGAAGTGTAAAGCCTGAGGTTGTGTCTTTATGTTTATTTTCTGTGTAACTTGTAGGGATTTGCTTTCCCTTCCTATGTCATCTTTGAATCTGTGGGTTTTCTATTAAATAAACCTTTTTTATTATATAAACCTTTTTAATTTTTATCCCAAGCAGGTCTCCGGTATACAGTCTGTGAATGGCAAAGTGAACTGAATTCTGGGTGCCTGGGTTCACAGCATTGGGGATGACAGACCTGATGGGAACAGTCCAAGTATCTGATAATTAAGAACTCAGGGAGGACAGATTTGGGGAGACTTGGAACTGAAGGGGCTGTTGGTGTCACAAGTAGTGACTCAGCTGGTGAGAACCAAGATGAGAATTTATACTTGTGGGCTGGCTGCTGGCGTGAGGGATCTGAACTATAGCTGCCCAGCACCAAGACACCCCAAAGTTACAGGTTGCCAACTGTCTAATTGAGCAAACCCATAAACCCCTGTCTCGCCACCTTCACTGACTTTCACCAGGCTGCGGCAGGGGGTTGGGGTGTAGGAGGGGGTGTGGGATCAGGCTCTGGGAGGGAGTTTGGGTGAGGGCTCTAGGCTGGGGCAGAGGTTGGGGTGCAGGCTCTGGGAGGGAGTTTGGGTGCAGGCTCTAGGCTAGGGGGCAGGCAGTTGGGGAGCAGGAGGGGATCAGAACTTACCTTGGGTAGCTCCCAAAAGCTACTTGGACATCCCTCTGGCAGCAGCTCCTAGGTGGGGAGGCCAGGGGGTCTCTGGTCACCGCTCACCACAGGCACCACCCCCACAGCTCCCATTGGCCGCAGTTCCCAGCCAATGAGAGCTTTAGAGTCAGTGTTCCAGGTGGGGGCAGCATGCAGAGACCCTCTGTCCCCGCCCCCAGGGACAGTGCTGGCTGCTTCTGGGAGCAGCACAGAGCCAAGGCATGTAAGGGAGCCTGCCTTAGCTCTGCTGCTGCATCAGACTGTTAGCACCAAAAATCTCCTGGTTTGGCTGAAGTAGCCTCTGCAAGATTGAGCATGATTCCAAGAGACTCCCAGCAAACACTTGGCAACCCTAGTTAAAGGGTAGTTGGTGACAGAAGCTCTTAGTCTCCCAAAGATCACACAGGCTCCTTTTCTCCAGTTAGTCCTCAGAGGGTTCAGCAGGCAGCTTCTCCTGCTGTGGTGGGCATCTGCCCCTGGTATGAGGGAGGAGGCAGCATATATGCTGATCCCCTTCCTTAAACCTCCTCCCAATTGGTTGGGTGAGGAGAACCTTGCCATGTCCTCTCTGCAAGGCTCCTGGCCTCAGGCTTTAAAGAAACAGTGATGGGATTTCTCTCCAGCACCATAAGGGATTTTTAGTTTTCATCTCTTTTCCCCATTCTAGTACTTAGTGACCTGGTGTTTCTGCACTTACTGTCACACAGCTCTTATCCTCAGCTGACTGACATATCCCCAACAGTTGGATATGGGACATTAGATGAGGAGGGTTAGGACTGGGGCAGGTAGGGCTCCCTTTGCTAGGGTTGGGGTTGTAGCAGGTAGGGTACCCTAATTTAGGGCTAGGTTTAGGGGAGAAAGAGCAACCAGTGCTAGGCTTAGGGTTGGGGCAGGTGGGGCCCTCTTAGGATTCAGGTTAGGAGAGGTGGAGCACCCTTGTTCATGTTAGTTTTGTAGCAGATATGTCCCACTAATGGTTAGGATTGGGGTACCTAGAGCCCCCTTGTTAGGGTTAAGGTTGTTGCAGGAAGGCCTGCTGATTTTGGGTTAGGATGATAGGATGTAGGGTACCCTGTGCTAGGGTTAGGGTTCTGGGAGGTGGGGCCCAATGACTTAGCATTAGAGTTAGGGGAGGTAGGGCACTTGGTGCTAGGGTAAGGATTGTGGGAGTTAGCCACTCTTTGTCATGGATCCACATGTCCAGTGCTCTGGAACAGCTCTGCAACAGTCCCGGGGAGGACCTCCTCAGCGTGCCACACCCTGTTAGGGTCTTACTCTTTCACTCAGCTTCACCACCTCCTTGGATCAAACCTTGGAGCCTTTGGCATCCCTGCTTCACAACCTGAGCTCCCTTCAGCAAGTCCCCCTAAGATGGGCACCTGAGGGAGACTAATACCCCCAAAGAAAGCAGTGCACCCCCATATTCAGCATCTGCTGCAACTCTCAGCCAGCATTGTAATAACATGAGGGTTTATCAGATGTCTGGAAAACAGCATAGAAAGTCCTTGGTGAGCAATGAGAAAAGAAAGTGACAGCATGGTCCATTCTGGTTAGTCAGAGCCCCAGCCAAGCTGTGTGTCCCCCCCTTGACTCTCACTCGGTCTCTGAGTCCTCTTCGTTCAACTTCCTGGGCCAGTTCCACTTGGCCCCTCCTCAGTCCTTTGTTGTCTAGCTGGTCAAATGCACCTGGCTGCCTGTGGTGGGGTGGGCCATTCATGATTGTTAGTTGCTAGGTACTGAATGTTCCAGTGATTGGATTTGCCATTGTCTTCAGGGGCTCACCATTGACCTGGGCCCCAAACCCAAGACAGCTCACTCCTGTATCTCTGGGCCTTTGCAGAGAGTTAACAGCCCTTTTCCACCCCTAGGTGACAATGCAATATATGGGGAAACTGAGGCACACACAGTATTCATACAAAATATTTACAGAAAATTCCCATTCCATCACACACTCTTGCTAAGGTTAGGATTATGGCAGGTAGAGCCCCCTGACTTTGGGTTTGGTATCTGGGCAGGGGTGCTGGAACTGGGAGGGTTGCGGTATTCTGGCCCCCCTCCACTTTTAAAAGTGGCTCACCGACTTTTTAACATGGGTATAGTTTGGTGGGCAGGGAACCGCATTCCCCCCCAAAACTGCAAGCCTGTAATATTTTGTATGAATACTGTGTGTGCCTCAGTTTCCCCTATGTGCTGCATTGTTAACTAGATGGTGAGGAAAGGTTGTTTGCTCTTGGGCAGGCTATGACAAAGGTGTGAATGGCACCCAGTTGCCTTGGCTTTGGGGCCCAGGTCAATGGAGGGTCCATGAAGTCAATGTCAAATCCAGTCACCAGGACATTTGGTACCTACCAACTAATGACCATGAGTAGCCCACCCAGCCAAGTTTGACCAGCTGGGAACAAAGGACTGAGGAGGGACCAGTGTCACTCACCTGGAAATTTGAACAAAGGGGCACAGAGGGATAGAGGAGGGAGCCAAAGAGGGACACCACTTGGCTGGAGTTCTGGACTAACCAGAATGGACCATGTTGTAACTTCCTTTTCTCTATGCTAACCAAGGACTTTTTACGCTGTGTTCCAGACATTTAATAAGCCCTTCTGCTTTTACAACGCTGGCTGAGACTGACTGCAGATGGTGAAGGTTGCGGGGGTGCATTGCTCCCTTAGGTGCCCATTTCAGGTGGACTTACTGAAGGGAGCTCAGGGTGTGTAGCAGAGTTGCTGGTGGTTTAGAGGTTCAGTGCGAGGAGGTGGTGAAGCTGAATGGCTTTCCCTAGTGAAAGAATGTGACCTTACCGGCTCTGGCACACTGAAGGAATCCTCCCAAGAACTGTTCGTAAGCTGTTCTAGAGCATCGGACCAGTGGATCCATGACACATGGTAGCTGAGGATGGTTCCTGAATGCACCAAGAGGATGGTTGGCTGCTGAATGTACCATGAGTATTTCGCAGTAAGTGACTGGCAGCGGTAAAACTAGGGTAGTTAAAGGAAGCAGCAAGAACATGGCATGTAACCAATTTCCTATGAAGCACATTGCAATCCTGTGCAGAGAAGAAGGGCTAAGCATTGTGAAGCTTAACAAAGAGCAACTCATTACCCAGCTGGACAGAGATGACTAGTCCAAGAAGCAGGTTTTAACCCCAAATGGGGAGTCAAGAAGGTTCGAGAGCAGCAGAGGCAGCAGCAGGGCGTCCACAAGACCCTGTTCCCCATCCAGCAGGGGGGTCTTCACGACCTGGCTCCCTATCAACAGATTTGAAGCAATGGGACTTGGAGATGAAAGCGAAGGAGCTAGAGGACTATGAAAAGCAGCAAAAACACATGGAAGAATAGCAGGAGAAGCAGAAAAAGCATGAACTAGAGATGGAGAAGCTATGGGGCAAGAGGACCCACCAAGGCATAAGTGGGGAAAGACCAAGCATGCTAATTCCACAGGGAACCTAAATACCAAATTGCTACCCTAGTTTATGGAGGGGGGATATAGATGCTTACCTCACTACCTTTGACAAGGCTTGCAATTTGAACTAGGTTGACCTTGTAGACCAGCTCCTCTGTCTCACCCCCTTACGTGATCTCAAAGCCAGAGGCTTACAGCCAGATGAATGAAATTGATAGCAGAGACTATGAGCTATTCAAAAAGGCTTTACTGCTTACATTGGAGCTGACCCCTGAGGCTTATAGGAAAAGTTTTCAGGGGGTGCAAAAGACTTGGGTTGTGACCTACATGGAACTCACCATGGTGATAGACGAATATTTCCACAGATGGTGTAAGGGAGCAAGGGTCACTACCCTGGAGGATTTGTATAACCAGGTTGGGTTGGAGAAACTTTATTAAATCTGTCCTCGGGACCTTAAAATGTGGTTAGTGGACAGGAAGCCTGTGGATTTGCATAATGCAGACTGGTTGGCAGATGAATTTGTGTACAGCAGGTTCTGGTATGAAAAGAGACCCAAAGGAGACTGGCCTAAGCATGGGGCCAGGGAAAGAGACCCACTTTATGGTGGTATCCCAGAAGTGGAACTTAGGGAAACCTAAAGCTGTTCAATGGGACTCAGAGACCCGAGATGTAATATCTGCAGATGGACAGAATGTAAGTGAGCAGAATGCCCAAGGCTTGCTGAAATAAGGTTTGTCCGGGACAGAGAGGCTGTGTCATACACTGTCCAATCAGGAAGGCAGCCTGTAACTCAGGCTCCAGAGTGAACTGCATGACTGAACTTTCAGAGAAAAGCAGTCACACAGCCAGCTGCTCGGGGACACCAGTGCTAGTGACTAAGGGCATGGCTACACTTGCAAATGTAGAGTGCTTTGAGTTAAACCAGCCTTCAGAAAGCGCAGTAGGGAAAGCGCTGCAGTCTGTCCACACTGACAGCTGCAAGCACACTGGCGTGGCCACATTTGCGGCACTTGCCGCTGCATTGGGAGCGGTGCATTATGGGCAGCTATCCCACAGAGCACCTTTTCCCATTCTGGCGCTGTGGCTTGTAGGAAGAAGCCGGAGGGTGTGAGGCATTCTGGGTCCTGTCCCAATGCCCCGTGATGCATCACTTCGCATTCCAGCAATTCCTCTGCTTCCATCCATATTTGGCGCCATCTTTCAGTGTTTTTTGTGCTGCGCGCTCTGTCTTCCCTTTTCGGTCTGCAGGAATGGAGCCCGAACTGCTGAGGAATATGCTGATGAGTCTTGCCAGCACGTCACATTTGGCAGTCAAGTTACTCCTTAACATCCAAACCGACAGTGAGGACTCCAACGATGATATCAACTCGAGTAATGCATATGACACAAGATTGCTTGTGGAACGCTGCTTTTGGGCTCGGGAAACAAGCATTGAGTGGTGGGATCACATCGTCCTGCAAGTCTGGGATGATGAGCAGTGGCTGCAGAACTTTCGGGTGAGAAAAGCCACTTTCATGGGACTGTGTGAGGAGCTCGCCCCCACCCTGCGCTGCAAGGACATGAGATTGAGAGCTGCCCTGACGGTAGAGAAGCGGGTGGCTATTGCAATCTGGAAGCTGGCAACTCCAGACAGCTACCGATTGTTCGCTAACCTGTTTAGAGTGGGAAAGTCGACCGTTGGAATCATGTTGATGCAAGTTTGGAGGGCCATTAATCACATCCTGCTCAGAAGAACCATGACTCTGGGTAGCATGCATGACATTGTGGCTGGTTTTGCACAAATGGGTTTCCCTAACTGTGGAGGGGCGATAGATGGGATGCATATTCCAATTCTGACACCGGCCCATCTAGCCTCTGAGTACGTTAATCAGAAGGGGTATTTCTCTATGGTTCTTCAGGTGCTTGTGGATCACTGTGGGCGTTTCATTGACATTAATGCAGGCTGGCCCGGAAAGGTGCATGACGCACGCATCTTTCGAAACACTGGCCTGTTCAGGAAGCTGCAAGCCTGGACGTTTTTCACAGACCAAAAGATCATCGTAGGGAATGTCGAAATGCTCATTGTGATCCTTGGAGACCCCGCTTACCCTTTAATGCCGAGGCTCATGAAACCCTACACAGGGAGCCTTGACAGCAGCAAGGAGCGGTTCAACAACAGGCTGAGCCAGTGCCGAATGACTGTGGAGTGTGCTTTTGGGCGTTTAAAGGGTCACTGGTGCTCTCTGTATGGGAAGCTGGACTTGGCTGATGACAGCATCCCCGCGGTTATATCCACGTGCTGTACCCTCCACAACATTTGTGAAGGGAAGGGTGAAAGATTCACTCAGGCATGGAACTCGGAGGTTCAACACCTGGAGGCTGAATTTGAACAGCCAGAGAGCAAGGCTATTAGAGGGGCCCAGTGCAGGGCTGCAAGGATTAGGGATGCCTTGAGGGAGCAATTTGAGGCTGAAAACCACCAGTAATGTTTGGTGCCCTGCATGGGAATGAGGAGGAGTGGTTCCAATGTTAGTAGGAATTTGTGTTTGCTACACAGACTTGCAGTGCCTGTTGCTTTCCTGGGCTAAGGTATCTTTTACTTTATGCAATAATAAAGAATGTTTTCAAAGCCAAATAATCCATTTATTGAAAAGAAAATTCATTTATTGAAAAGAAACACAACTGCTTGGGAAACAGAAAGGGCAAGGGGGTGGGGTGGGGAACAGTACAATCACAGATTTGCATATGTCCTGTTATCATACTCAGCCTTCCTGTCTGGAGTGCTGTGCAATGAGTTCTGCACTTCAGGATGACTACTGCATAGTGATGGCAGCTGAGTGCAGTGGGTAAGGATCATAGTTTTCAGGGCTGGGTGGTGAAGCTACAGGTGTTGGAGGCAGCTGGTGGCAGTAAGAACCTGGATGTTGGGGAAAGTGGGTTGGAGGTGACATGGGGGCACAAGAGAAAGAGTTTTGGGACAAGGGCTGCAGGGGGGGGGAGGGGGCGGGCATGGTAGTGCTCCGCCTTCATGGCTACGAGTGCCTGGATAGAGTCTGCTTGGCGCTCCATGATGCTTATCAGCTGCTCCGTGCTTTGCCAGTGCTCCTCATTCTGCTGGCGGATTCTCCTTTCTCTCTCCCTCCACTCCTGCACTTTTAGATTTTCATTAAGTGACTGCAGCATTACTTCATGCAGCATGTCTTCTTTGCTTCTATGCGGTCTTTTCCTGATTCTTTGCAGCCTCTCGGCCGGTGATAAGACAGACGGCTGAGATCTCAAGGTTGCATCTGTAAAGGCAAAATGCAACACTTAACAGAGGCAGCATTGTTCACATTAGACAGAGCAATGATTCCCCCGTTCTTAAGGAGGGCAAACACAGTCAACACAATAGCATAATTTGCCCATCCCAAAGCAAGCGCACATAACCTATGGGAGCCCCAAAATGGTGAGTAAGCACAGGGGCAAGGGGGACTGATTGTTTCAGGGCTGTACTGTCCTCTGGGTTTCTGTGCCTTGGGGAGAGCCAACAGCTTCAGGGGGTACCTATACTGAACACTGTCCTCACATCTTCAACAGGAGTTCATCCTGGAAGATATCTCGCTGCTGAGGGTGACCTGGGAAGCAAGGGAGGGCCTTCTACTACAATGCGGCTTCTGCCCTGGCCCATATGCAGCTTGCCTGTGTGCAGCAATGGTCCCCCCACCCCTCACGGCACAGTGGCGCGGATATGTTAGCCTGACTGGGACAAGAACCACAAGCTTTGCCCAAGTTCTGGATGAGACTTTTGAAGAGATCACTGAGGCCGATTACCGCGATGTGAGAGAGCACATCAATGCCCTATTCCGTATCTAGGCATGCATGCAGCCCTAACCCTCCTCGCCCCAAGAGCCCACACCAAATAACTTCCTTCCCAAAATAAAAGCCGCTTACCGGGAACCTCCTCTGGTGTTTGTCCTTCCTCAAGCACTGGCCGCCATGACTGGCTACCTTCCTCCTGGCTTGAAAACAGCTCCTGGCTGCCTGCATCTAGGGATTCCAGGGTGTCTTCCTCCTCCTCAGCACCCTCACTCCCACTTTCCTCCTCCTCCTCCTGCCTTGTTGAACTGGGTTCTGAAGTGTCCATGGAGGTACTCGGAGTGGAGGTGGGGTGACCCCCAAGTATCGTGTCCAGCTCTTTGTAGAAACGGCAGGTCGGGGAGGCAGCACCAGAGTGGCTGTTTGCCTCGTGGGCTTTGCGGTAAGCGTTCCTTTCTCTCTCCCTCCACTCCTGCACTTTTAGATTCTCATTAAGTGACTGCTGCATTACTTCATGCAGCATGTCTTCTTTGCTTCTACGCGGTCTTTTCCTGATTCTTTGCAGCCTCTCGGCTGGTGATAAGACAGATCTCAAGGTTGCATCTGTAAAGGCAAAATGCAACACTTAACAGAGGCAGCATTGTTCACATTAGACAGAGCAATGATTCCCCCGTACTTAAGGAGGGCAAGCACAGTCTACACAATAGCATAATTTGCCCATCCCAAAGCAAGTGCACATAACCTATGGGAGCCCCAAAATGATGAGTAAGCACAGGGGCAAGGGGGACTGATTGTTTCAGGGCTATACTGTCTTCTGGGTTTCTGTGCCTTGGGGAGAGCCAACAGCTTCAGGGGGTACCTATACTGAACACTGTCCCCAGTCAGAGCGCTCTACGTGCCTTGCCAATGTGGATGCGTTGTGAGTTAGAGCGCACTGCGCTGCTTTAATGCGCTCTAACTTGTAAGTGTAGCCAAGCCCTAAGGGTATGTCTACACAGCAAAGAAAAACCCTTGGCTGGCCCATGCCTGCTGACTCCTGCTTGTGAGGCTTGGGCTGTGGGCTATTGCACTGCTGTGTATATTGGGCTCAAGCTGGAGCTTGAGCTCTGGCACCCTCCCACCCCACAGGGTTCTAGAGCCTGGGCTCCACCCCACATTCGGAAGTCTACACAGCAATGAAACAGCCCCACAGCCTGAGCCTCACAGGCATGAGTAAGCTGGCCCAGGCCAGCCGTGGGTGTCTAGCCCAGAGGGGCTCCCACTCAAGGCATCAATATACATGTCCTGTTGAACTCTGCTGGGCTCAGATACATCTGATCCCCAGTGGAGTGGAAGGTTAATGGGAAGACATTCATGGGGTGGAGAGATTCTGGTAGAGAGAGAATCCTTGTCAGGTCTTGTGTGGTACAACCCCATCAAATGCTGAAGGGCTGTGTAGTTCGGGTAAAAGTTCCAAATGAGAAGCCATTTGCCCTGCTTATGGCTCAGATCCCTGTGCAGAGACAGGAGGGAGAAGGGTGGCTGGTAGTTGGGGTTCTCCAGGACATTATCTTTGATGTCCTTTTGGGAAATGGCTGCATCACATTAAAGAGACAAGGTGGGTGAGGTGATATCTTTTATTGGAACAACTTCTGTTGGTGAGGGTCCCACCTTGTCTGTCTAATACAGAGGTTCCCAAAGTGGGCGATACCGCCCCCTGGGGGGCGCTGGAACGATCCAGGGGGGCAGTAGTGGCCTCGGGTGCAATTGGGGGGCGTTGAATAAAAATAAGGGGGCGGTGGAAGCATAAAGAAAGAATATAAGAAAATTTTGAAAAACCGTTCGTACATGTTTCATCTGTTGTGTAACATAGAGTTAAAGTTGTAGTGATTACTTTATTTTCCAAATAAATTCACAAATTATAACCGATCAGGTGTCAAGTCCGCCAACAATTCTTAACAAGCAAGTGTTGACAGGCGAGTGTGTCGCGCATTGTCGGGAAGTCCAGCATGCATCGGCAGGAATATGTGCGTGTAATGACTTGTTTACAATACGATACTATAAATAGGCAACATGTATGAAATCTAATTTAGATTGTTTCTTAATTGTGTAAAAAGCAGTTAACAATAGTGCAATAAGTATTTAAAATTTTTTATTCATATTCAGTACCTTCGATCTTTACGGATTACGGATCACATACAAAGCAAATTGTATTATTGTTGTTTCAATAAAACAGCAATTTACACGTGAGTATGTTTATACATTTTCTTACATATCTACCGTACGTTTCTGTGTCTCTAGTGCTTACTAATAATAAAATCGTAGCAGGCTTGTGTCAGTACAGTACTATTTGAAGTGTACAGTCAATATATTTGTCATATTTTTTATTACAATATTAACGAAAACGGGAATGAAATCGTAAAAAAACTTAACTATTAACATTTATTTATATCTATCGAATCATCTGTGTTAATTGGTAAATAAGGCGTGTGTTAATAAGGAACAATTATTTAAATAAGGGCAAACTAAATTAAAACTATTAACTGATTTTTAATTGCATATTGATTATTTTTAATTAATTATTTCTTGATAAATTTAGTTTGATATTTGACAATTTAATATCAAATACATATATCTAATGCTGAGCAAAGAACAAAACCCAGTTTATTAGTTTCATTAGTATTTTAGTTTGGTTGTCTTTTGCCATCTTACGCAAAAACCACTGTATACCTGATGTCATGGGCGATATTCTAATAACACATCTTTCTTTACTATATTGTAGGACGTAGGTAGAAATATAGATACATAAAAGAACACAAATTTGTCACTGCATCTTTCTGTTTGTTCGCTTAAAGAAGGTAGATTTCCAGGGGGGCGCTGAGTAATTTTTTTTCTGAAAAGGGGACGGTAGGCCAAATAAGTTTGGGAACCTCTGGTCTAATATCTTGGGACTGACATGGTTACAAGTGCACTCCATGTGTCACTTTAAGACAGGATCCAGTCCCTGGGCCTGTAACAGCCAAGGATTTTAATCCAGGAAACTAGCAGGCTGAGAATGCAGGTGTCAGTGAACATGCAAATAGGCAGTCTGGCAGGGAGGAGGGGGGTTTCCTGTGGCTAGTAACAAGGCTGGTAACTGCACAGGACACCTGTCTGTAACCAGACACTTGTAGCTGAATGGGACAGAGGGATGGTCCCCGCCCATCTCCACACAGGAGATGACTCACACTGGCTTTGATGCTGTCATCAAGGCAGCCAGCGCTCACTGCCTACACCCTCACTGGGAAAGCAAAGGCAGAACTGAGCACAGTGGTAACTGACCCTAGCTGAGCACTGGGAGACAGTGACACTGGCAGGACAGGACAATTGCCAAAAATGCTTGTCTTGTCCAGTGGTGACATAGGCCCAGGGAAGGGGGAAACAGCTGGAAGGTTGCTGCTTGTAACAGACACACCTACTCAGAGTGGTATGGTGTGTTTTCTTCATGAGACCACCAATCACAACCCTCTAGGAAGGGGGTCTGGGAGATGACTCTGTCCTAGGGTGAGGGCAACAGGTTGACCTCAGGATGGGAGATGGGCTCCTTGCATGTACACAGCACTGGGGTTGGGACACAACTCCAGAGGGGACCTGCCAATGTGCAGGAGCACCCTGCATCCCTCGCCAGGTGCTGGGATACCAGAGCACCAGAGATGTGACTGGGTTAAGAACCAATGCTCACAGGACCACTCCCTGTTCCAACCAATCATAGAATCATAGAATATCAGGGTTGGAAGGGACCTCAGGAGGTCATCTAGTCCAATCCCCTGCTCAAAGCAGGACCAATTCCCAACTAAATCATCTCAGCCAGGGCTTTGTCAAGCCGGGCCTTAAAAACCTCCAAGGAAAGAGATTCCACCACCTCCCTAGGTAACACATTCCAGTGCTTCACCACCCTCCTAGTGAAATAGTGTTTCCTAATATCCAACCTAGACCTCCCCCACTGCAACTTGAGACCATTGCTCCTTGTTCTGTCATCTGCCACCACTGAGAACAGCCGAGCTCCATCCTCTTTGGAACCCCCCTTCAGGTAGTTGAAAGCAGCAATCAAATCCCCCCTCATTCTTCTCTTCTGGAGACTAAACAATCCCAGTTCCCTTAGCCTCTCCTCATAAGTCATGTGCTCCAGACCCCTAATCATTTTTGTTGCCCTCCGCTGGACTCTTTCCAATTTTTCCACATCCTTCTTGTAGTGTGGGGCCCAAAACTGGACACAGTACTCCAGGTACTCACCAATCTCAAATAGAAGGCAACTATCACATCCCTCGATCTGCTGGCAATGCCCCCACTTATACAGCCCAAAATGCCATTAGCCTTCTTGGCAACAAGAGCACACTGTTGACTCATATCCAGCTTCTCGTCCACTGTGACCCCTAGGTCCTTTTCTGCAGAACTGCTACCTAACCATTCGGTCCCTAGTCTGTAGCTGTGCATGGGATTCTTCCGTCCTAAGTGCAGGACTCTGCACTTGTCCTTGTTGAACCTCATCAGGTTTTTTTTTTTGGCCCAATCCTCTAATT
>NC_048298.1:140032480-140042695 GCF_013100865.1 Trachemys scripta elegans
TATCAAAAGCTTTGCTAAAGTCAAGGAATAACACATCCACTGCTTTCCCCTCATCCACAGAACCAGTTATCTCATCATAGAAGGCAATTAGGTTAGTCAGGCACGACTTGCCCTTGGTGACTCCATGCTGAGTGTTCCTGATCACTTTCCTCTCCTCTAAGTGTTTCATAATTGATTCCTTGAGGACCTGCTCCATGATTTTTCCAGGGACTGAGGTGAGGCTGACTGGCCTGTAGTTCCCCGGATCCTCCTTCTTCCCTTTTTTAAAGATGGGCACTACATTAGCCTTTTTCCAGTCATCCGGGACCTCCCCTGGTCACCATGAGTTCTCAGAAATAATGGCTAAAGGCTCTGCAATCTCATCCGCCAACTTCTTTAGCACCCTCGGATGCTAACCAAGGGTAAGGACACCCCAGGCTGCAGCCAAGATGGCTGACACATGGCGGAATGTGGGGTTACTGTGCTCCTCACTCCTTGGCACACAAGGCGGGAGGAGGCAGTGGCAGGACTCCAGCCCAGTTTCAAACCCAAAGGTTTTGGGGTGGCAAAAGAGCTGAGGGCCACATGAGAGCTCCTCTGCTCTGAGCTGGGGATTGGAAACAGTTAGTGCCCTGGATTAGTAGGGTGCTAAAAGGATCATGGACATGCCTGATAGAACAACCGCCAAGGAACTGGGAAAGATGCCGTAACACCTATGGGTAATATTGGTGTGTTCAAACTTCCCCAGGTCACTGGGTAAAGTGACCCCTCTCAGTTCAGTCTCAAGGGGGAAGAGATGTGATGTGGGAAGTGATGTGATGTAGTGGGAATTTTCTGTAGTACTTTATGAATACTGTGGGTACCTCAGTTTCCCCTATGTGTTGATGGTTAGCTAGGTGATTGGAAAAGGCTGTTTATGCTTGGGCAGGCTATGACAAAGGAGTGAATGGCACCTAGTTGCCTCAGGTTTGGGGCACAGGTCAATGGAGGTTCCATGAAGACAATGGCAAATAAATCACTGGGGCATTTGGTACCTAGCAACTGATGACATGAATGGCCACCCCTCTGCAGGAAGCCAGCCGAGTTTGACCAGCTAGACACAAAAGACTGAGGAGGGGCCAGGTGTGACTCACCTGGAAATTGGGATAGAGGGGCACAGAGGGACAGAGGGGGAGCCAAGGGGGGGCTAATCAGAGGGGCTCTGGACTAATCAGAATGGACCATGCTATAACTTTCTGGTATTTATGCTAACCAAGGACTTCCTATGCTACGTTCCAGACATCTAATAAACCCTACTGCTTTTACAACACTGGCTGAGAGTCATTGCAGATTGAGAAGGTTGGGGTATGCATGTATTGCTCCCTTTGGGGGTACTGGTCTCCCTCAGATGTCCATCTCAAGTGGACTCACTGAAGGAAACTTAGGATGTGAAGCAGGGGTGCTGGAGTTCCGGTCCAAGGAGGTGGTGAAGCTGAGTGGCTTACTTAGTGAAAGGGTGAGACCTAAGGGGGTCTGGCACACTGAAAGGGTCCTCCCAGGGACTGTTCCAAACTTGTCGTAGAGCACTGGACCTGTGGATCCCGTGACAAGGGTCCCCTGACCAAGGGCTAGGGTTGTCGCAGGTAGGGTTGCCTAACTTAGGGTTAGGGGAGGTAGTGAATCCATTACTATGATGGGGGCTGTGGCAGGTAGGGTGCCCTCAATTAGGGATAAGGTTGGGTTACGAAGAGCCCTCTGTGCTAGGGTTACAGTTGGGGAAGGTAAGGCCCCATCACATAAGGTTGGGGTTAGGAGAGGTAGAGCATCTGGTGCTAGCGTGAGGGTTGTGGCAAAAAGGGCCCCATACTTAAGTTTAGGAAGGATCTGCTGTTCTGGGGTTAGGGTTGGGGGCAGGTAGGGCCCCTTGACTTAAGGTTAGGGGAGGTAAGGTACCTGGTACTAGGGTTAATGTTGTGGGAGATATGGCACCTGGACATAGGGTTATGGTTTTGACAGCTAGGGACCCGCTTGCTAGGTTTAGTGTTGTGGGTGGTAGGGCTCCCTAAGCTAGGGTTAGGACTGGAGTAGGTAGGGATGCCCTTGCCAGTGTTAGGGTCGTGGCAGGTGCAGCTCCCTGATTTCAGGATAAGGATAAGGGAAGTAGGGCACCAGTGCTAGGGTTAGGGTTGTACCAGATAGGGTCCGCTGACATAGGGTGACGGTTGTGGCAGGTAGGGCCCCCCTTGCTAGGGTTAGAGTTGGGGAAGCTAGGGACCTCTTTGTAGAGTTAGGTTAGGACTTAGGCTGGCTGACTTAGGGTTAGGGTAAGGGAAGGTAGGGTGCCCCATGCTAGGCTTCAGGCTGTGGGAGATAGGGCAACCTGAACTAGGCTTAGCACTGGGGCAGACATTTCCCCCTTTTGCTAGGCTTAGGGTGGTGTCAGGTGGGCCACCTAACTTAGGGTAGGAGAGGTGAGGTAAGGTATCTGGTGCTAATGTTAGCGTTGTTGCAGATATCGCCCCCTGACCTAGGGTTTAGGTTGTTGCAGTTAGGTCTTCTCATCCAAACATTAAGATACACAGAGAATACCCAGTGGCCTCATTTCATGTACAGTTGTAAGCATGCACAAGATGGCTAACATGCTGAGTCCATCTAGAGTTCTTTTTGAGATTTAAGGTTGCCAACATTATTAAGCAGGGTCCAATTCAAATATTCAGGCCATGGATCTCCCTGTGGATGATAGGGTATTGTCCTAGATTTTTTTTTTTTTTTTTTACACCTACCATAGTTACAAGTTCCTGAATTAATTGGCTCTTGAAGTCCTGTCTTTCAGTGGAGTGCATCCACTTGGGTTACCCATAATGCGCACTGTAGTTTTCCCGAAGAGTTTTAGCAACAGTAGCAGGCTTTTTGGTCTGTAGTGGGAAAAGCCTGTGCCTACCTTGTGAAATGATCAACTAACTAATACAAGTATTTCTGCTATTGGATTCAATTGTGAGAAAATCCATACCAACTAAATCCACAGGGCCTTCACTGTGAAGATGAAACAGTGGAGCAGCTCTTGTGGGTAGAGTCTTCCAGTGTGTACACTGGGCACAGGTCTAACAATACTGATCCCCATCAATCTTCATCCATAGCCAGCAGAATCTGGCTCATACATGCCCATAGGTCTTATCCAACCCAAGATGCCTGAGGTCGTCATGTTTCATTTTAATACAACATTGTGAAATTGTTGAGGTAAAATGAATTGCTTTTTGATGTATTGTTTGGGCTGGTACTAATTCTGTACAAAAGTCAGTACTCCAGGGAAAGTCGTCAAGATTAATTTCCTTATAAGGCTGCGAGGTGGCTTAGGATTCTGACCTATCCAACATTAGCATTGGGATACTGAGGATCTCCTTTACTGTCGACAACATCAGGTGCCTGGGACACCCGGTGAATGTTGCTTCCTCCCGAGTAGCTCAGGAAGGAAAGGGGAGGGGGATTACATTTTGGAGGCACCACTGGACTCCCTCTGCTACCCCAACTTCTGAAGCAAGAAAGCAATCATATCTAATTTTGATGTTATTGAAGTTCTGATTATTTGTCTGAGCCCTGCTGGACTTTAAAGGAGCATTGTGAGCTAATTGTTCTATGTAAACCCAACCAAACCCTTATACCAGCTAAGGTGCCCATAGACACTGAGGATGCTACTATCTATCTGGAGTTGGGAATCATGAAAATCTTCAGGAATACCATAATTTACAGTCGGTGAGGTGACCCCCCCCAACAAACAGAGTGTCTATATTTGTGAGAGCAGCTAAGGACTTTGATGCACAATGTATTCCCAAGGAAGTTGGTACTCTGGGTGAAGTTGGCTGCTGGCATGTGTTTCTGGCTGGCAGTTACCCAAAGGAGGAGACTACACTAGCTGGGACCCCGACTTTACAGCTAAATTGAATGCTTTGTTGAAACAGAAGGCAAGACACTACTAGAAGATATGAAAGCCATTGTTACACTAACATCTACTCCCTCAACTGCTACCAATGAGGTCTGATAACTGCACGAGGACAATTGGTAGAATGCGGTAATTGGTCACCCTATGAGAGAGTTGTGTACCATAAACTCTTCTCTGGGATTCTTCTCTGGGATAAAACCTACCCCTTTTGGGCGTGACTGGGATCCACTCCAACATCTGTGAGGCTTAGAAACACTTTTAGGGAGAAGCAGCCCCACCTCTGATGAAGATGCTGATAGACATGGCACTGTATGGTATACACAGAGAAGGACCATCACTTTACTCCTTGGAGGTGATTGTCAAGTAACTTGGATCCCGAAGTTCTCCCTTTGCCCTATAAATCAGCTGTTCCTAGGAGATAGCCCTAAAGGAAATCTATTTCTGCATAAAAAAAAAATAGGACAAATATTTTTTTGAAAAAAGTCAATATGTACACAATCAAAAATTAAAAAAGAAAAAGATAACTGATACTTTTTTTGGTGCAAAAGATAGAAAAATAGGGTCTTTTTGCAAAAACTATTTGAAAAAAATAATTTTTGGAATAAAAATTAATACATATATATTTAGATATAAAGTTGATTTCTGTTAGAAGCCATAGGACAAAAGTACGTTAAAAAAATACAAAAAGAAATTCTTTATAAAAACTGAAAAACAAATACAATTTTTTTGAAACAATACTTTCTGCGTTAAAACAAATTTTATTTTTCAAAAAACTGTGCAAAAAATAAGATTAATTTATATTTTATTAATGTAAAAGAAAAAATATTTTCTACCATGTTAAAAATATTTTTTCCATCATATAAAAAATTCCATCATATAAAACACATTTTTTTGGTGTATTAAAAAAAATTCCCCCCGTGTTAAAAATGTTTTCTTGCTCATGTTAAAAATAATATTCTGTCATGCTAAAAAAATCTTCCAGAGTTAAACAATTTTTTCTCCATAATTTTTCTTTTACATAATATTTTCCCCTCATGTAAAGGAAAAAGATATTTTTTCTCTTAGTCTAAAAAAAAAAAGTTTCTCCCTCATGCAGAAATATTTTTTCCTTCATGTACAAGGTGAACAACATTTTCCTTCATATTAAAAAATATATATTTTTCTCTCTCTCAAGTTAAAATAATTAAATGTCCATCCAAAAAAATTACACTCCTCTGCCCCCCTCTCCCCATTCGCGTTCGGCCCCAGTCCCCCCTCTCTGCTCAGCCTCCCCCCTGCTTGCTCCATGGGTTTCCTCCTTGTGCCTCTCTCCCCCCCTCGCTTGTTCCCCCAGCTGAGCTGCTGCTCGTGGGGAGGGGCAGAGCACGAGCGGTGGTGGCCTCAGGGGAAAGGAGTGTGGAAGGAAGAGCCGGGGCAGGGGAGGAGGGACGCAGTGGTGGAGAGGAGACGAGACATTATAGAATAAGAGACTCAACTGTTTTCAGTGGATGGGGGATTGCATCTGCCTGGTGACCAATTTCTCACAAGAATGTGGCTACCTGGGTATTTGGTTCCTTCATGCCTGGGGATATAGAGTCTGGTACATAAAGCTGGCACCACCATGCTGCCTCAGTGGGACTTTTTGTTTTCTTGGTTCTGTGAGTGGGTATTATTGTTGTTAAAGTACCAGCCAGCCTTTATTTTACTGCCAGGATTAATGTCTAGTTGCAGCAGCCACTCCTCTTGGCAGTTCTTATTTATTGCCTGAGGTGCGTATTGCTGTTGAAACAATGAACATAGGAAGCTCAAGCTTTGTTTGTGTGAAGAAGTGAAAATGAGATGACAGCTTTTGCAGTCTGATTCCAGCCATTTTCTTCCTGTCAGGGTGCAAATGCCAGCTGAGAGTGAGGCCTGACATCTTGTTTTCTTGTGTGAAGAAAGGAGGACAGAGATTTCTCAATTAGCTTTAACTGCTGCTTGCCATTATATGTTCCCCTGGATCAATGAGATGGGGGTGGGGCACTTGAAAAGGCCATTTTGCAGGATGCCTGCATATCAGCTATCAGGGTATCAAAAAAATCTGTGACTGACATAACTTATTCCCAAATTTAGTGGTTTTAATTAGGTACTTTCTGCATGTCCAGTCTTCACAAACACAATCTGGCACACAGTGGAAAACATGCTCCATTTTCTTTAGAAAGAAATTGCAGAAAAGTGGAGTTTTCTTCAAATATCATTTGCTTGATTTCAGGGATTTGGCTGGAAGGGGGTGCGCACACGGTGAGTTGGGGGAGTGAGCAGGGAGGGGGAGGAAAGCGAGAAGGGAGACATGCATGGCGGGCAAGTGGACCAATTGGGGAGGGGGCAGGGCCTGGGCAGAGTGGGGGCGGGACCTGTGGCGGAGCAGGGGAGGAGTGTGGGCAGGGCCACAGGCAGAAGAGGCAAGGCGGGGAGCTAGCCTCCCCAAGTGAAAGCTTCACCCACCGCCCATGCATGGGAGTGAGGCCATGGGGATAATTGCTGATGAGTGAGATCACAAGGACAGTGCAGAGGAGAAACATGAGGCCAGACTGCTGATTCAAGATTTGTTTGGCACTCTAGACCATGACCAGGAGACCCTGAAGGATTCAAACGTAGAGTTGTACAGAGACTAATCACAGATAAGTTGTATGTAAGAATGTTTAAGGGATTGGAGTAAAAGCAGTAGAAGAACACCATAAATGTGCATGTGGTCAAAAATGATCTCTAAGAGTCCTGGAAAGGGTGGGAGGGAACTTCCTGAGGGATGCAGACTACTCATTGGAGAAATTAGGAGGGGGGACTAAAGGAGAGTCACTAACATGGGTTCTCTCTTGACTACGGGGCATGGTGGGGGTTTGGAAACCTGTCAAAATTATATGGTGATGGAAGGTGTCGAGCCTATACTATTCACTCACTCCTGACCTCATCTCCATTCAAATTACCTCTCCCAAGCCCTCCTACTCACACACCTCTTTCCTGAAATCTGTCACCACCTGCTTCTCTCCAGTCCATCCTCACCTATTCAGCTTTTCTGTACCCAGTCACTTACCTTTCCTGACTTCAGTCCCCTCCACCTTTCCTGATCCTCCCCATCTCCTCCCTGACCTCTCTAACTTCTGTCCTTTCACCTTTCCTAAATCCCATTACTTCACATCTACCAATTCCCATTCCCCAATGAGAAGAAACTTCTGTCAAAGTTTCATGGTAACTATTTCTGTCTCCCCTCCTCTCCATGGAAAACTTCAAGAGTTCCCAGTCAGGTCTCAAGTCTCCAGTCATTACGTGTCTCTGGGTAAAGAACCTTGTCCCATTCCCTTCTGACAGGGGGTTTTAAGGCTTCACAGCTCCCTGCCTTACATTGTGATATCCCCAGCAAGTCAGTCTGCCTAAAAGTCAGTGTTTGTGCTTTGCTTTCTCTCTAAGGGCTATGAATAGTGTGGCTTTGTCTATACCTAAAACTTAAGTAGACCTTGCTACATCACTCAGGGGTGTGAATTTTTCATAACTACATAACTCAGAGATGTAGTTAAGCTGATCAAAGCCCTATTGACTTAGCTACCACCCTGCTGAGAAGTGGATTTACTACAGCAAAGGAAAAAACCTGTCCGTCGCTGCAGTGAGTATCTACACTAGATGTCACTGTGGCACAGCTGCAGCACCATAGCAGTAGCTGCTGTAGCATCTGTAATGTAGGTATAGTCTACATTGCAGTGGTTCCCAAACTGTGGGTCACAGTGGAGTAGTGCTATCAGCAGATGGGGTTGTGGCAGTCCTGAGTGTGCAGAGGATGCCATTTTACAAAATGAGATCCTCCACACAGCATGACATCACACACACCATATGTGTGAGGTCAAGCCACACAGAGGATGCTATTTTGCTCTACAAAATGGTGCCATCCATACAGTGTGACCTTGCATGCACCATACATGTGCGAGTTCATGCTGCAAAGAGGATGCCATTTTGCTTGACATCTTCTGTGTGATGTAACCTTGCACATATGGTGCATGCAAGGTCACATAAAATGGAGGATACCATTTTTAAATGGCATCCTCCATGCTATCTGGGATCATGGGAAACAATACATCTGAAGATCTGAAGATGGGGTCACGCAGGGAAAATGTTTCCAGCACTTATAGAGAAAACATACATAAAACAATAAAAGAACTTACATACATACTAAAAGCTTACCAGAGGTCATCCTCAGGGCTCTGGTGAAGGTCAGTCTATCAAGCCCCATAGCTGGGTTTGCCCCCTTGATTACAAGTTCATGTCAATTTTTAGATCAGGCACCAGAACCCCACTTGGACAGTTCAGCTGTTTCGTTATACAGGTTGGGCCTCTGATCACCAGTCTCCAGGAACAGGCAATCACCAGTTGATGGCCCTCTCCTCAGGGCGTAGCTTGAAAAGGCAGAATTTTTGCATAACTGTGGTAGTTGAATTTACATTAACCATTTCTAGCTAACACCTCTCGGAGAAATGGGTTTGTTACAGCAACGGAAAAAATCCTCTTCTATTGCTGTAGTAAATATCTATACTAGACACTACAGTGGCACAGATGCTGCGCCGTGGCTGTGCCGCTGTAGCGCCTGAACCATAGACAAAGCCTGCATTGCCAGTAGTTACAAGTCACCACACAGCTCTTTCTAAGCAAGCACATTTATTGTTAAGGTAAAAAGCATTACAGAGAAAACATATTCAAAAGAATAAAAGTACCTGCATGCATATAAATAACTTATTAATGGTCACCCTAATTCCAATTTAGGGTTCTGGTAGGGGTCAGTCTTGCAAACCTTACAGCTGGATTTGCCCCCTTGGTTACATGTTCATGTCAGTTTTTAGATCAGGCACTAGAACCCCAACTGGAAGGTTCAGCTGCTTCTTTATACAGCTTGGGCCTTTGATCTCCAGTCTCTGAGAATGGGCAATCACCAATTGATGGCCCACTCCTCAGGGCATAGTTTAAAAGGACTAGATTTTTGCATAACTGGTGTAGTGGAATTTACATTAACCACTCCCCAGGGATTCCTCAGGAAACCCACTTAACACTTATTGTTCCAAAAGCCAATGCTTGTTTCATGTGTTTAAATATATTCCTTATACTTTCCAGGTCTCATCTATGCCATAACTTCAGTGTAGGGTACTGGGACTGACACATAGTCTGTCAGTCAAGACCCAGAGTAGAATGTGATGTTTACTCTTTGAAAATAATACAGGCAACTAAAATGGGGCCAGGCCATGAAATTCAAGTATGAGATCTGAATCCAAATGTCCTCAGTATTAGAGAAGGTTTGGATTCAGTCTTCCAATTTGAGCCCCTCTATAGCAGACAAGTTGTTTTACAAAAGCAACAGGTGCCCAGCTTCTCCTAGCCAACCCTCCTTGATATTTGTCTTTAAAATGTATCCATGTTGTGCTCACTAAGATAAACAGGGCAGGTTCTAGCTCAGACGAGTTCAGTGAAGCTCTTATCAGATCAGCTAAAGCAAGGAGGCTTCCAGGTTAGACCAGCTCAGCATACCTCTCCTGATTAATTAAATCCCAGCTAGTGCCTGACAGGGCCGGCTCTACTGTTTTTGCCGCCCCAAGCAGCGCGCCGAATTGCCGCTGCGGACGGCGGGGGCAGTCAGTGTGCCGTTAGGGCGGCACATGTGTTTCTGCGGCGGCGGCAATTCGGCGGCAGCTTCTGTCTTCAGCTGGAGGCGGCCGCCGCAGGCAGCTGAAGACAGAAGCTGCCTCCGAATTGCCGCCGCCGCGGAAACACACGTGCCGCCCTAACGGCACACTGACTGCCCCCGCCGTCCGCAGCGGCAATTCGGCGCGCTGCTTGGGGCGGCAAAAACAGTAGAGCCGGCCCTGTCAGGCACTAGCTGGGATTTAATTAATCAGGAGAGGTATGCTGAGCTGGTCTAACCTGGAAGCCTCCTTGCTTTAGCTGATCTGATAAGAGCTTCACTGAACTCGTCTGAGCTAGAACCTGCCCTGTTTATCTTAGTGAGCACAACATGGATACATTTTAAAGACAAATATCAAGGAGGGTTGGCTAGGAGAAGCTGGGCACCTGTTGCTTTTGTAAAACAACTTGTCTGCTATAGAGGGGCTCAAATTGGAAGACTGAATCCAAACCTTCTCTAATACTGAGGACATTTGGATTCAGATCTCATACTTGAATTTCATGGCCTGGCCCCATTTTAGTTGCCTGTATTATTTTCAAAGAGTAAACATCACATTCTACTCTGGGTCTTGACTGACAGACTATGTGTCAGTCCCAGTACCCTACACTGAAGTTATGGCATAGATGAGACCTGGAAAGTATAAGGA
>NC_048298.1:140062015-140286118 GCF_013100865.1 Trachemys scripta elegans
GGTGATAGGGAACAGCCAGCATGGATTTGTGAAGAACAAATCATGTCAAACCAATTTGATAGCTTTCTTCGATAGGATAACGAGTCTTGTGGATAAGGGAGAAGCTGTGGATGTGGTATACCTAGACTTTAGTAAGGCATTTGATACAGTCTCGCATGATATTCTTATCGATAAACTAGGCAAATACAATTTCAATGAAGCTACTATAAGGTGGGTGCATAACTGGCTGGATAACTGTACTCAGAGAGTTGTTATTAATGGTTCCCAATCCTGCTGGAAAGGCGTAACGAGTGGGGTACCGCAGGGGTCTGTTTTGGGACCGGCTCTGTTCAATATCTTCATCAACGACTTAGATATTGGCATAGAAAGTACGCTTATTAAGTTTGCGGATGATACCAAACTGGGAGGGATTGCAACTACTTTGGAGGACAGGGTCATAATTCAAAATGATCTGGACAAATTGGAGAAATGGTCTGAGTTAAACAGGATGAAGTTTAACAAAGACAAATGCAAAGTGCTCCACTTAGGAAGTAAAAATCAGTTTCACACATACAGAATGGGAAGAGACTGTCTAGGAAGGAGTACGGCAGAAAGGGATCTAGGGGTTATAGTGGACCACAAGCTAAATATGAGTCAACAGTGTGATGCTGTTGCAAAAAAAGCAAACATGATCCTGGGATGTATTAACAGGTGTGTTGTGAGCAAGACTCGAGAAGTCATTCTTCCGCTCTACTCTGCTCTGGTTAGGCCTCAGCTGGAGTATTGTGTCCAGTTCTGGGCGCCGCATTTTAAAAAAGATGTGGAGAAATTGGAAAGGGTCCAGAGAAGAGCAACAAGAATGATTAAAGGTCTAGAGAACATGACCTATGAAGGAAGGCTGAAAGAATTGGGTTTGTTTAGTTTGGAAAAGAGAAGACTGAGAGGGGACATGATAGCAGTGTTCAGGTATCTAAAAGGGTGTCATAAGGAGGAGGAAGAAAACCTGTTCACCTTAGCCTCTATGGATAGAACCAGAAGCAATGGGTTTAAACTGCAGCAAGGGAGGTCTAGGTTGGATATTAGGAAAAAGTTCCTAACTGTCAGGGTGGTTACACACTGAAATAAATTGCCTAGGGAGGTTGTGGAATCTCCATCTCTGGAGATATTTAAGAGTAGGTTAGATAAATGTCTATCAGGGATGGTCTAGACAGTATTTGGTCCTGCCATGCGGGCAGGGGACTGGACTCGATGACCTCTCGAGGTCCCTTCCAGTCCTAGAATCTATGAATCTATGACAGTAAACCAAGAAGGGTTGAAAAATATACAGCTGCTATTTTAGCCGCAGAGTTGCCTGTCTCTGGGACAAGTCTATTTGGTGTCAATAACACATAGTTTATAAATGAATTATAATTTATTTTTACTGCGTTTATCCTAAATTAAATCAGCTTTAGTTGATGGACCAAAAGTGGTACATTTGTTAGCTATGTGTGGATCACTGATAACTTAAGACATTGAGCTCATATGTCAAATCCAAGATCTTACTGTAAAATCTTATGCAAATTCTCTTCTGAATAAAAGTGTAGCACTATCATCTGAAATCTGATGGCAAATTAAGAGAAAATGATCTTTCAAAAAACATATAGCATGATCATCAATTCTGAACAGTCAAAAGAAAGTTTGTATGACAGGGTGTACGAGGCACTTTGAGGCCCTCTGCTGGAAGCCTCTTGGTTCAACCACACCTCACCCCAGAAAAGGAGCAGTGAAGATGGGTCCTCCAGGCCTGCCTGGAGAGGCTGCAGGGAGGCAGCCAATCAGAGTGCAGCAGGCTCAGTTAAAAGGGGCTGCAGGGCCCAAGCAGATGCAGCTCAGTTGCTGGCTGATATCAGGACAGGGACAGGGACAGGGAGGCAGTGAAACGCCGCAAGAAAAGTGGTATGGGGAGAGGTCCTGAGGGAATGGTGAAAAGGAAGGGGCTACATGGGAAATGGAAACAGCTTGGGGCTATTTGTAGGGTCCCTGGTTGGGGACCCTGAGTAGTGGGTGGGCCTGGGTCTCCTCATCAGCCTCTGGCAAAGTGGCCAAAGCCCTGAGAAGGGGATCAGGGTAGGGATAGCTCAGTGATTTGAGCATTGGCCTGCTAAACCCAGGGTTGTGAGTTCAGTCCTTGAGGGGGCCATTTAGGGATCTGGGGCAAAAATCTGTCTGGGGATTGGTCCTGCTTTGAGCAGAGTCTTGGACTAAATGACCTCCTGAGATCCCAGGACAGAGGGGGGAAGATGGCTCTGCTGTGCGCTGCCCTGCCTGTGGATACCACCCCCAAAGCTCCCATTGGCTGTGGTTCCCTGTTCCCAGCTAATGGGAGCTGCAGGGGGTGGTGCCTACAGGTGAGGGCAGGGCATGGAGCTCTCTGCCCCCACCCCCTCCCAGGGGCCACAGGGATATGGTGCCAGCCGCTTCCGGGAGCAGCGCGGGGTCAGGGCAGACATGGAGCCTGCCTCAGCCCTGCTGCGCCATGGGGCTGCCAATCCTGTGGGGCCAGATTGAAATCCCTGATCTGCTGGATTCTCTCTCCCCCCCCCCCCCCCGCCCAGGCCATAGTTTGCCCTCCCCTGGTATAAAGGGTCAGCCTAAACTAGCTAAGAAGTCCCTCATTTTGAACCAAAAACTGACACGAGGCAATATGCAAAAGGCAAACCTTGCTGGAAGGATTAAAAGGAGACTGGAACCTGCCAGGATCTCCATCTGGAAGACATTAGCAGGGAGGAATCTACAGACCGAGCAAGAGAAGCTGTAACTAGTGAGGGTAGACATCATTTTATGATGTTTTGTCTGTAATGCTTTTTCCTAAAATGAATGTACTGTGCTCTGTGAAAGCTGGCTGGTCACTGGTAACCCTGAGAGAGAACAAATAGCCAGGGCTGGACTAACGTTAAACCTGCTAGAACAATCATTGTGAAGTAGAGGCACTGCGAGCCTCAGCTGCTGGTTTGGAGGGAGAGTGTTCTGATACCTGCCCATACAGAAGTGAAGGCTGGAGGTGTGAGACCTAAAGGGGCACCCTTGAGGAGACCACAAAGGAGCAGCTAACTCCAGAACTGAGACAGTAATTTCTAAGTAAGTTGTTTTTTAAAATGAAAAACAAATTCCATTCCTTTCCTTAGACCCAAAGCACAGACCTCACCACATGACAAACTGAGTAAATGAGAACAATAGCAGGCTATTTAACCTCTGTGTGAACCAGGCACAAAAAGGATGAGACAGATTTTGTCAGTAGGAGTCAGAGCTAGCTATTTGCTAGACAGCAAAGGAATGCAATGATTCAGAAATTCTGGGTTCAGTTAGAGGTTCTGGAGAGGAGTGTTCTCCTGAATGTTATAGACCCTTTTGCCCCTTTACCCCAGCTTCCATCCCTGTTTCTAGTTGTCTTTATTCTCTCCTTTGACTCCTGTTCTTCCTTGGTTCCCATTTCCTATCCCCAGCTTTTGTCCATGTTACCATAGCCCCTATTATCCCTTCCCCTCAGCCAGCGGCGGCTCCAGGCACCAGCGCTCCAAGCGCGTGCCTGGGGTGGCAAGCCGTGGGGGGTGCCCTGCCGGTCCCTGCGCCAGAGAGAAAAGAAAATCAGTTTACCCCTTTAGCTGCTCCTAGTCAAATGCTAATAATTTCAGGACAGTCAGCCTTGGACAAGCCACACCTCTTGCTTGAGTCAATCAGAAGCTATTCTTTACACATTTTCTAAAACTGTATTTTTCTGAACCAATTACAATGCACCAAGGGGTGTGGTTATGGACCATTGGCCTGTTTAAAAAAAAAAAAAAAAAAAACCTTCTTTAAACAAATGAGTGAAAAGACTGACGCTGTACATAAAAGTTTTTGTAGAAATATACTGGCTTTTTTTTTTTTTTTTTTTTTTTAGTGTTTACTTGCTTTTTAAAATTTTGCCTAAAGGAAAACTGCTCTAAAACTTATTACTTGTAAACTGTAAAGAAAGCATTAGATACTTTATAGAATATGTACACCCAGGCTAACTTAAAAAAAAAAACTGCTTATGTGAAACAGTTGATAACACTCTTTTTAACAGAGATAAGAAGGCTATTTCTTCCCCACATCCTTTCTTTCTGAAAATTTTAAAAATCTAAATGCTGTTAAACCATGTAAACTTTTAACAAACTTTTAAAAGTTTAACATGGGCGAAAAAAACGCATTGGTCATTTTTGACTGAGATGAAAAACCCTGCGACAGGGCATAAAGATCTGCCTTTGTAATCTCAGGGATGTTTTGTGGAGATTTTAGCAGGAAAAAATGTTTGATACACTACCCTAGCCTTTCAAAAATAGTGTTTGCTTATTTTTAAAGTGATGCATCTTAATTGTAGGACTGGAAGAGATCTCAAGTAGATCTCATCTACTCCAGTCCCCTGCACTCATGGCAGGACTAAGTATTATCTAGAACATCCCTGACAGGTGTTTGTCTAACCTGCTCTTAAAAATCTCCAACAATGGCAATTCCACAACCTCCCTAGGTAATTTATTCAAGAGCTTAACCACCCTGACAGTTAGGAAGTTTTTCTTGATGTCCAACTTAAACTGCCCTTGTTGCAATTTAAGCTTATTGCTTCTTGTCCTACTCTGAGGTAGACCAAATGCTATCTGTCTGTATTACAAACTGCAGCCCAGGAAGCAAATTAATTACTATGATTTTACTAGCTTCTGCCCTTTTGTTAACAATACTAATGTAACCCTTCTGCCCATCTAAGTTGGCAGCAACAAGGGCCGGGTTCTGAATCTAGGGGTTCCGTTTCAATAACGCAATGCAAAACCATCTCGAGCCCCCACCCAGTGACCTGGGACAATTACATACCACCCCCTGGGTGCCTCTAAGAGGCAATACTTCCCCTCTCGCAAGCACGGAGTCTGAGTGTAACAGAAAATGTTTAATAACATGAGGTAAACGACATCAGCATTAAATTGGAAAAACACCACAAACAGGATTCATAACACAAACCATGAGCAAAAAAACCCACCCCAGCAAGTTGGGCTGTGTCCTTTCCCTTGGGTTCTTGAAACCAGCAACCCAAGGATCACCAAAGTCCCAAAAGTCCAACAACCCCTCAAAGTCTCTGTCCCTGGTCAGTGCAGCCCCAGAGTTCGGGGGGGGGGGGGCACGCAGGGTGTTAAGGGGCACCTTACGTGATCCGAGGCCGACGGGGTTGCACTGCAGCCTTCACCACGAGCCACTCCACTCCACCAGCTGTCCCGTGAGCTGCTCCTGCCGTCCCATGAACTGCTCTGGCAGCTGCTCTACTCTGCTCACTGACCTGTGAGCCGCTCAGCTCTGCTCCACTTCAGCCGTCCCTTGGGTCGGTCCCACAAGGCTCCGCTCTGCTAGCTGCTCCTCCGGCCACTCCGCTCCGCTCACCGACCTGTGAGTCGCTCAGCTCCACTCCAACCGTCCCTGCAAGGCTCCACTCTGCTAGCTGCTCCGCCAGCCGCTTAGCAATATAGCTTCAGGCTCCCCCACTAGTTAACACGGCCTCAGTGATCTCAGCTCTTAATAATTTTAGCTCTTTTGTGATTTCAGCTCTTAGCAATTTCAGCTCATAGTAGGGGAGCCCCAGTGCTAGTACACCATTGGCCCAAAGTGAATTCAGCTCAGCAGTCTGTAACTAGACTTCTAATGCAATCAAAGTTAGCTCTGATATTCAACAGTGGAGAGAGGAGGTAGTGCAATTGGTGTTTCAACCCCTCAGAGAGGGCCCATACTATCAGGTACAAATACCTGTCCCCATCCTCTGTCCCTTCACTGGGAGTTGTAACCCATGCCCCTTGTCAAGCAAGTGCTACTTAGGTAATGGTGAAGGACTCACTCAGTCCTTCTGTCATACAACAGTTTCACTGGCCTTGATTCACGGAATCAGGGTAACAAAACTTTATTCTTCCTGCCCCAATAACAGAGAAAACTGGGGATCCCACACCAGCCAAAGTAACCACTTTGAGTTGCTGTTGTTTCATGCCAGGCGAGTGGGTGTGCCTATGCAAACAAGATCAGCCCCTGGAGTTCTTTTCCACACTCGCCATAATTCACCACCAGATGTCAGGGTAGAGCTCATCCTGACTCCTCTTACACTAAGAAGTACCCCCTGGGGCATCCTGTCATCGTGTGGGAGGATTTTGGAGATCTCAGACAGTCCATTGGTGTGATGTTCCCCTCTGGTGTTATCTGGACCGGTGATTTGCTAGGTCACTCCAATTCTTGACTCTGGGAGCCAGCCTTACCCTGCTGTGCTGTGAGAACCCCCACTCCTGGGCTGTTCATGCACAGCCTCTGGAATGTAAGCTGCTCCTTGGATTGTGCAACCGAATGACCCTAGCCAATATCTCCGGTCCCAGACACAACCCTAGGAACCTCCGTCTTGCAGTGTCTAGTTATGCCCGCTGGACGCGGAAAGCTTATATGAGTTAATCAATTTAACAAATAAATTGATATGTACCAGGCTTGTTATCCCAAGGGAAGTCTCTGACACACTTCAAACCAAACACACTGTTTCAGGTAGAACAAATAAACAGATTTATTAACTATAAATGTAGATTTTAAGTGATTATAAGTCAAAACATAACAAGTTAGATTTGGTCAAATGAAATAAAAGCAAAATGCATTCTAAGCTGATCTTAACACTTTCAGTGCCCTTACAAACTTAGATGCTTCTCACCACAGGCTGGCTGGTTGCTCTTCAGCTAGGCTTTCCCTTTGATCAGCGCTTCAGTCGCTTAGTGTGGTGTCTATAGATGTAGGTGGAAGAGAGAGGAAAAGCGTGGCAAACGACTCTCCCTTTTATCATGTTCTTTCTCCCCTCTTGGCTTTGCCCCTCCCCTTCAAAGTCTGGTGAGCATTACCTCATCGCAATCCCAAGCTGACCAGAGGAAGGGGGGCAACTCACTCGAGAGTCCAGTAGATCCTTTTGTTGCTGCCTAGGCCAGCGTCCTTTGTTCCTGTAAGGCTGGGCTGGGTTTGTCCCATACATGCCCTGATAAGGTGTGAACTGCCCCTCTGCTCTTGGAGTTTTTGCTTGGGCTTATTTTAAGCCATGAAGACACATTTTTAGCCTCATAACTATATACATGATATTATAACCTATAACATTGCTGCAACAACAATTACTATAACATCACTATAACAACAATATTCAGTGCATCATGAGCCTTCCGAAGACACCCAACATGACAAACTTTGCATTGGATACCACACAATCATTTTACAAGGATGAACATGGGGGTGCTGGATGTTCCCTTCAGGTCAGAGCATCACAATTGGTATTACCAAAGTTAAAGTGTACCTTCCAAGAAGCCTGCAGTTCCTTGTTCTACCATATAGGGTTGATGGTAAAACAGTATTCCCCCATGTGCCTGTTGTGCAGAAACTAGGCGAAAGGAACCCTGCACGCACAGTCAGGAGGAGAGGGCTGTAACAGGGACATGGTGCACGATAGACCTGCTGGAGGCTTTAGACAAAGGGTATAAGATCACTGAAATGTATGAAGTCTGGCACTTTAACTGGTCTTCTGACACATTGTTTTCAAACTACATTAAAATGCACCTCAAACAGAAACAAGAGGATTTTGGTTTCCTTCACTGGCATTCAGATGAGTTGAAAAACCCCCAGTATGTTACAGAGTACTATGAAAAAGAAGGTATGCGTTTACATCTAAGGCTAGGTCCACACTACCCGCCCGATTCGGCGGGTAGAGATCGATCTTCTGGGATTGATTTATCGCGTCTCATCTGGACACGATAAATCGATCCCAGAAGTGCTCCCCTGTCGACTGCGGAACTCCTGCTCGCCGAGAGGAGGAAGCACTGTCGATGGGGGAGCTTGCCTGCGCCGCGTGAACCCGCAGTAAGTAAAACTAGGAAACGTCGACTTCAGCTACGCTATTCTCGTAGCTAAAGTTGCGTTTTCTAGATCGATCCCCCGCCCCAGTGTGAACCAGCCCTAAGTAAGATTAAAGAGAACCCTGCAAAAAGACAAATCTCAAAGCTGTTTTTAAATTCCTTGTAGGGAAAATTTGGCCAGCGAACAAAACTAACACTAGTATACTGACAGACCCCGACAAACTCTTCAGGTACATCTTTGCGTCTTATTATGAAGAGTCATCATGCAAGTTTATCGATGATGATATGGCCATAGTGTGCTGGAAGTATGCAACAGAACGGTGCACACATTCCAGCAACACTCATGTGTTCATAGTGTGCTTTACCTCCACTTATGCCAGGCTAGAGCTCTACAGGCTGTTAGATCGTTTACAGGAGTGTTGTCTGTATTATGATACTGATTCTGTGATTTTTTTTTGTGAGTAAAGAAGGGGAGTGGAACCCATGACTAGGGGATTATTTAGGTAATCTGACTGGCAAGATACCACCAGATGAACATTGTGGAGTCTGTATCTGCAGGGCCTACAACATACAGGTATACACTAGCCGGAGGTAAGGCCTGTTCAAAAGTAAAAAGGAGCATGCTGAACTTGGGGAATACTGAGAAAATTAATTTTGGGAATTTAAAGCTCTCATCCAGGACTATTGTTTGAACCCTGAAGGGGAGGACCTAAAAGAGATTGTGATACAGCAGCATGGGATTCTGCGAGTGAAAAAACCCTGGTTGATAGAGACAAGAATGCTTTAAAATACCCAGAAAGTCATTTACAATAAAAGAACTCGCAAGGCAGATTTTACAGCCTTGCCATAAAGGTATTGATTATTATGCAGAATCACATCTAATTTGTCCATCCTTTTTCCTATTTGCTTTGTGGCCCTTCAAATTCAGGAAAATTCTTAAAACAACAACAAAAAAAATGGTTAGAAAATAGTAATAGACAGTTTTGCATGCCTGAAATATTGGGAAGTGTTAGTTATTGGCAACAGTTGTATAAAGAGTTGTTACATGTCTTTCCATATATCACATTTTTGTAAGGTTTACCTGGTACTTTTAAGAATGAATAAAACAATAGAGTCCGGTGGCACCTTAAAGACTAACAGATTTATTTGGGCATAAGCTTTCGTGGGTAATAAACCTCACAGACTAACACAACTACTCCCTGATACTTAAGAATGAATGTTTATTTCCTACTAATAAAGTGAATATGGTGATTATAGATGTCCTGTTGGAATCTGCTTCTGAAAGCAATGAAATCAAGAAAGCCTTTACAAAATACACACTCCTCAGGAACCTAAATATTATGTACATTGTGCAAAATGTGTTTTTTCCAGGGAAAAGAGAGCCATACAATTAATTGAAATATAAAATACATGAGTCTCTTAAAAAACCCACTAAATAAACAGCAAATTGCCATGTTGGCATGTCAAATGTACCCTGGGTAAGACACAATTCTTTTTGAAGGCTTTTAAGGATGCTACTAAAAAAGCCTATGGGCACCTATTGGTGGATTTAAATGCTTCAACCTCCAAATCCTACAGGTTGAAAATAGGCCTTCCCCCTCCTGAGTAGTCCTATGTAAACATTTTGAAAACAGCACATAAAAAGTAGTATTTTTTACCAAGCCCCTACCATTTTAAGAGGCGATACCCCTTAGAAATATGTTTAGCCATGTGCGGAGAAAGCTGGCGCTTTTAAAACTGCTTATCAAAACCAGACTGTAAATCTTCAAACTCACAACATGAAAGACAGGTCTGGTCATGTTGAAATGTGGTTGGGACACCTCTGGACATGCCTGATTTTTTTTTTCTTCCTTTTACAAACTGCACCACCCTGTGGTCATTTTCTGCTAAGTCATCTGTATAAAATTTTAAAATCTGATCAACAGATAACCCCTTATTATATTTCTTTATATATATATATATATATATATATATATATATACACACACTGACAACCACCAGTTACCATGAGGAGGTCTTGTAGGTGTTTCTGGTGAAACACAGTATTATCAGAGTTATGATTCTAAAAAAAGTAATGGTAGTTTTAGGAATCCATAGGAGTCAAAAAAAGCTTGCCTGGCCCGTGTTTCTTCTGACCACATGCTAGTGCACCCAAAGGCAATTCAGGCTTCTTGGAGTCTGTAGGTCTCTTGCAAAAGGTCATGATCACAACCTATAGGCTCCCAGTTTAAAAGCTCTTGCAAAAAAGTATGTTTTTAAAAATGGTTCAGGAAAATGCAATTAAATTAAATTAATGGAGATATCCCATCTCCTAGAACTGGAAGGGACCTTGAAAGGTCATCAAGTCCAGCCCCCTGCCTTCACTAGCAGGACCAAGTACTGATTTTGCCCCAGATCCCTAAGTGGCCCCCTCAAGGATTGAACTCACAACCCTGGGTTTAGCAGGCCAATGCTCAAACCACTGAGCTATCCCTCCCCCTGAGGGATATCTAGGACATGTCTAAAGAATAGCTTCTGATTGGCTCAGGCAAGAGGTGTGGCTTGTTCAACACTGACTGTCCTGGAATTACTGGCATTTGGCTAGTGACAGCTGAAGGCATAAGCTACTTTTCTCTTCTCTCTGCCGCTTGGTCAGTGACACAGGCTTTTCTTCCTTTCCTGTTTTAAACTTTCTCTGCAGCCTCTCTCTCTCTCTCTCTCTCTCTCTCGTAATAGGCTGGAAGGCTTTTGGTTTTCTCTCTGTTCTACAGCCTCTCTTACTTTGTGTCTTGTTTAATCCAACCCCACTTTATTTTCTCTACAAACGCATGTTCTGATACTAATATTTAATGTCTTTATTTCAAAAACATACCATTATTTTTCAGACTTTATTTCAAAATAACCTAAATCCATAACAATTATTATTTCTAAAAATACAAGTTTTATTACTAATATTTAATATCTTTACTTCAAAACTGCATTGCAAGTATTTTTTCTGTAAAAACGCCTATTGACATATTTATGTCTTAACACTTTAAATAAAGTTTAGTAAACAGGAATAAAGTGTGTAAAAACTTTTCTTCTAACCTTTAAAATATCTCTAAATGTGAAAAAACCCACATTCAAGCAGTTCTAATGTTCTCTATAAAAAAGCTTCAAAATGGCCACTGCATCAAATGTGTACATGTCCAAAAATGAGACCAGAGGGTGAGACATAACCCAAAAAGCGAACCTGTCAAAATGTATATAGTGATGAAAGGTATAGGGGTTTTTACTACTTGTCTGGCACCACAATAGCCCCCGCCCCAGCCTGCAAGGACAGTTGCAGAAAAAGTCCTGGTCAGCCCCAGTAATCCATAGGATACAACATGCTCAGTTGCTGTGTGGGACTACCACATGTGTGGCACATTAGGAGCTTTGTGGGGATAAAGCATGCTCAGTGTAGATAGAATCTTTGGCAAATAATGCTCCCAAACTCTAATAAACCCCTGAGGCCTGGTCTACATTACAAAGTTAGGTTGACTTAACTAAATTACTCAGGACTGTGAAAAAATTTGTTCTGTGCAACGTAGTTAAACCAACTTAATTTCCAGTGTAGACACTGCTAGATTTATCGAAGAATTGTTCTGTTGACCTACTGCCTCTTGGACAGGTGGATTTGCTCTAGCAATGGAAGACACCCTTCTGTCTCTATAGTACGTGTCTACACTACAGTAACACAGCTGCCGCACTGCATCTGTGCCACTGTAGCGTTTCTAGTGTGGACATGCCCCCAGTGTGTGCAAACTGCTTTTTTTTCCAGAGGCTTATAACTTGATCAAATTTTGGCAGATTATATAGGGATGACAGAAGGGACACCTCTGATACCAGGGTGACCCCCCTCTGTCAAATTTAAAATTCCTGTTCTACAGCATTCAGGGGCTTGAGCTTCTCAATAAAACAGCAATAAGAATTTTTTTTTACATTTATATGAATCTAACAAGAATATTACCAAGATTTTTTTAACCTTCTTTCTAGGGAAGGGGCTGACTGGTTTTGACTGAAACAAAAAAACAAAACAAAACAAAACAAAACAAAACAAAACAAAACAAAACAAAACAAACCCTTAGTCTAAGCCAGATACCAGCATGGAAAAGTTTGATCCAAACAGTTAAAGTTTGGCAAAATTATTAATTGAAAATGCACTCTTAACCAACCCTAACTATAGGTGGTGCTACTGGCTTTGCCTATATTTATTATGTTACTTTTAGAATCTAAATTGGGCTAAAAATGTGAGGCTTTGCATTATGGATTTAGAAATGTTTCCCAAACAAAAATAACTAAAATGGATAAATCATGTGAACAGCTTGCTCCATGGCACCACAAAGCTACTCCTACAAAGGAGCCAGCCAGAATCTCTACCTGATGGGACTAGAAGCAGCCAAAGCCGGGATTGCTGCTCTGTGAGGAAGGGGTAAAATGGGCCCAGCCAGTGCCATCCATCCCCAAAACACCCTCCTGGATTCAGAAGTGTGCAGGGTAGACCTTCCTTTCCACTGTGGGGGCACTAGGACCCAAGCAGTTCCTCCCTTCCCCAGCACCATGTGAGCTGCAAAGAGGAGTCAACCAAAGCAGAGACTTTTGGTCCCCTGGACATTCCAGTCAAAACTGCAGAATGTTCTGACTTTCTCTGTCCTGTGCTGATTGGCTGTTTGCTCCAACCCTCCCCTGGGGTCTGTTCACCTCAGCTTCACTCCACATCTTTCCCTCCCTTTCCTTTCAGCTGATGCCTTCCTAAGTAAAATCACCCCATCTCCCTAAAAAATCATGGAAGTGACATGATTTTTGCTGCCATCACATTGCTCACTCTGCTTGTGTGTTATACCCTTCTTCCATCCTATGTCTGCCTGGTCTATTTAAATACTATTGTCTCATTGTTTCTTTGTACTCCACCATCAGTCAGTATCCATCTGTTTTCTCTTGTCTTAGACTTTAAGTGCTTTGGGACAGGGTCTGTCTTTTTGTTCTGTATGAACAGAGCATAGCACAATGGGGTACTGGTCCACTCTTAGACACTCCAAAGGGCCCTTCACCTGTCTGTTTCTGCAACCTCATATGAAAATTCCAATTTAGAGAGGGTTTGAGGATTTTTTTAATCTCAATTAGTGTTGTAACTCTACTGATTTAAACTGAGCTAATCTCAATTTACATCAAGGTAATTGAATTCAGAATCTGACCCTTTAGAAAGGAAAAGTGTTTTGCCATACACACATCACCTATCCAGCACTGTTCAAGAAATGGTGCAATTGTTCTGATCCTTTAAAAATATTCAAATTTTGTACAGATCATGAGAAAAAAAACCCAATAAAGTTTAAGACCAATATTTTCAGAAGTGTTCACTGATGTAGGGTGTCTCTGTAATGTAGAATCCAACTTGAGACATCTTATACCTGATTTTCAGAGGTGATAAGAAATCAAGCACAAGGGGCTAGATTCACAAAGGGATGCCTAAACCCAACATTTAGGCACCACTGAGATCCTTAAACCCCCTGCTCAGCTGCCACCTAAACTTGGAGGCACCTAACTTCCCTAGGTGTCACTATTTCTGTGGTATAGTCCCCTAGGTGCCTACATTTCCACAGGTGGTTCTCGGAACATGCTTACTGGTTCAGGCCCCACACTAAAGATGGCTTAAGGCAGCCAGAGCAGGAATACTGGCAAAAAATGTGTGTGTCCCAGAATACCCAAAAGCTCAGGCTTACAGCGCTCACCCAGGACATGGGAGACCTGTTTTCAAATCCCTACTCTGCCTGGTTTGGAGCAGGGACTTAATGGGTCTCCCACCAACCAGGTGAGTGCCCCCAGACACCAGGCTACTGGGTATTCTGGGGGTAGGTCTCTCTCCCCTGTTTCAAATGTTCCACTTTGTGTTAAACAGTTAAATATTACTTGGGCCAAAGAGAAAAAGAAAGAGACTGACTCGATAGCCGGGTGGCTAAGGCACTCAGCTGGGCCATGGGAGACTTAAGTCCCTGCACCAATGAATTATTTAATTATTTATACAAAGTGGAGCAGCTTGAACAGGAGAAATTGAGAATAACCTGGTGGCTAGGGCACTCACTGGGGATATAGGAGACCCAAGTTCAAGTCTCTGCTCCAAATCAGGTAAAGCAAGTATATGAAAACAGGTTTCCTGCATCCCAGGTGAGTACTCTAACCACCAGGCTATTGGCTACGATAGCATGGAGGTCTCTCTCTGTTTATTCTTGAGAAAGAGATGACCTGGCTTAGGTGCCTATCTCCATGGCTGTGAATCCTGAGCAGAGATAGGCACCCAAAAAGCTATGTTCAGTGATGAGCTGCCAAAATCTTAACAACCAGTTCCCTTTAAAAAGTTCTGATTTAAGGGATGTTCCACAGTGTGTATTTTTTGTACCTTTCTCCATAAGAAATGGCAATGCATTGAGTCATTATTGGGAGTCATACTTAACAATAAAAAAAACATTTTTACATGTTTATCAGGTATCGGTGAAGAATAGTTCAGTGATTGATACAAAGGAGAAAAATAATCTTATAATTTATGTTTTAAAATGGCCCACTGGACGAAACAAAACTCTACACGTTCACACTGAGTTTAGGTTTTGATGTATGTTCTTCTAGAGCTTTTTCTAAGTAGGTGAAACAGGGCTGCAGCTGCAGGATAGGGGAGGGACAGTCCCCCTCCGCCCTTCTTCTGAATAGTGTTGTTAGTTTATGAAATAGAAACACTAGTAATACAGGACTGTAGTACAGGGTAACAGCCACCGGGATAGAAAAAAGCAAGTGCCCTATTATTTTTTAGTAAAGCACTGACCACAGTTTTCCTTGTAACATATAATTATTAAAATACTCACGACCAACAATTCTAAAACATTGTCCTTATAATGGAAATTATATTGTTTTAAATTGCAAAAATATACAACTTTCTCCCAACGGCTGCCTACTTCCCAAGTAACCAATGGAGGGAAGTGACACTATTTAATTAGAAAGCTTGCAAGCATATTTGGCTCTTTAGGCTGCCTCTCTGTCCCCCCTAGCTTTCTTCCTCCATCCCCCACAATAATTGTGAGATAGCTGTGGATGTTTTTCTTACACCCGACAAAACGTTGGAGGGTTGCTGAGCAACTGCCGTTTGGCCCGCCAGCTCTCAGCGGGAGGAGCTCAATCCTAGAGACATCCTTGTGGGGCTGGGGGCCCCTACAGGGCCCGGGGCAAATTGCCCCACTTGCCCCACCCCCTCCGGGCGGCCCTGGAGCTCGCAGCCCCACCCTTACCTTGCCAGCAGCTGCTCAAAGAGGCAGGACTCGGGAGCTGAGCTGCCCAGCTGCTGGCGGCTCTGCATGCTGCGGCTCTGCAGGGGGCGGGGGAAACAGGGGAGGGACCAGGGGAGCCTCGGCCTCCCCAGCTGGGACTCCTGGGAGCTCAGGTGGGGGACAGGACGGTCCGCCCGCGGACCAGAGTTGTTTGCCCACCCACCCGCCACTTAACAGCCGGTTCTATACCAGTGTCTAATTTTAACAACCGGTTCAGTGGGAACCGGCTCCAGCTCACCACTGCCTATGTTGTGTCTAACACTGGTTAGGCCTAACCCCTCTCCTCAGCATTTTCTACTGGCTGTCTGAGGTAGCTATCCACTCACCTTGCTGGCTGCTGTGAACCCCATTCTTAAGCACATAACTCTTCTCATACACTGTGTAGGGAGTCTGCACCCCTCATGCAGAGTGAGAAGACCACTGGCCAGCAAGTTACCTAAAAGTTAGGCACTGTACCACTGAGCTTTGCAGTGCCTAAGTCTTTGTGGATCTAGGCCAAGGTACCTCACATTAAGAATCCACCTAGCATGGGCCACCTAGCATGAGTGAACACTTTTGAAAAATTTGGCTGCGAGGTTTTTTTTTGTTTTTTTTTTTTTACTCTAGCCACTGAGATTGTTTTGTAGGTTTCAACCTTGTTTTAGGCTTGGCTGTATTAGCATAAGCTTTGATTAATAAAAAAAACAAGACTGTTTCCTATTTGTAAAGCCTTACCTTGATCATACAGTCGCTGTGATTGTATCCAAGACACTTGTTCTCTTGGTTTTTCTCAGCTGGGTTGAAGTAAGGTGATTAGGGATAAGTAGACGGTGAGAATGGGGAGCGAAAGAGCAAGCCCAAGTTGAAAGGTATATCAAGTGATTTTGGATGTTAAAAATAAAACTAGCACACTGAGCAACGTGACCACATGGCTCAGCTTACAGAGCTGTCCTTCCACTGTATTTATTAACAGTGTCATTGCTGGAGTGATATTTAGTAAAAAAAACAGGAGAAGAGCTGACTCATTTCTTTGGTACTGGGTGCTTAGAGAAATGGACAATAACATTTCTCAGAGTTTCCTAAAGTACTGTACTGTAACTTTTTCATGTTTCCTGGAATTCTCCAATGAAGATCCTTACTCCTTCACCTTTAGAACTTGATTTCTTATTGCCCATATCATACTGTGCCTTTTACTGGCCTAGTTATCACTATATCCTCTGATCCTATTGCCGTGAACTCCAGTAATAGACACTAAGGGCTTGTCTAGACTACACGTTTTGTCGATGCAAGTTACGCCTACAATCAAAAACCGGTATAATTACATCCCTTGTGCATGTTCACACAACGATCCTTCTGTCAGCAGAGCACATCCACAGTTAGGCTCTAGCATCAACAGTGAGTGCAGTGCATTGTGGGTAGCTATCCCAGAGTGCTACTTGCCACCTTCTGCCGCTAGGAGTTGTGGGAAGGCGGAGTGGATGGCAGTGCATCATGGGTGCAGGATCAATGTCCCATGATGTAGTTTTTTCCATCCCATCATTCCATGGGCTTCTGGCTGTGTTTCATGGCATTTTTCAGAAGCCATTTCTGTCTGAAAGGATGGATCCCACACGGCTCTCTGTTGTTGTGGTCACTGTTATGAACACATTATGGTCATGCAGTATATCATGAACTCCCAATCTGAACAAGAATCAGAGTTGCCTGCTCTGCTGTGTGTCATGGAAAGAAACAACTCCAGATTACTTCTGGCATTCACAGAGCAACTGAACATGGTGGAGTATCAGTTCTGGGCTCAGGAAACAAGCACTGAGTGGTGGGATCACATTGTTGTGCAGGTCTGGGATGACAAGCAGTGGCTACAGAACTTTCAGATGGGGAAAGCCACTTTCCTGGAACTGTGTGCAGAGCTTACCCCAGCATGGTGGTGCAAGGACACCAAAATGAGAGCTGCCCTCTCAGTGGAGAAGTGCATGGTGATCGCTGTGTGGAATGTGGTGACTCAAGACTGCTACCGGTCAGTCACAAATCAGTTTGGAGTCCAGAAGTCCACCGTTGGGGCTGCGTTATCACAAGTGTGCAGGGGCATTAATTGCATCCTGCTATGAAGAACTGTGACGCTTGTCAATGTGCGTGAAATAGTGGATGACTTTGTGGCAATGGGATTCCCTAACTGCAGAGGGGCGATAGATGACACGGATATTCCAGTTTTGACCCTGGACCATCTTGCAGCAGAGTACATCATTAGAAAGGGGTACTTCTCCATGGTATTGCAGGCGCTTCTGGATCACTGTGGGTGTTTCACTGACATCAACGCAGAGTGGTCCAGGAAGGAGCATATGACACTCATTTTCAGGAACACTGGGCTGTACAGAAAGCTGCAAGCAGGGACTTTCTTTCCAGACCATAAGATTCCAATGGGGAATGTTGAAATCCTCATAGTGATCCTGGGAGACCCAGTGTACCCCTTACTCCCATGGCTCATGAAGCCTTACATGGAAAACCTGGACAGAAGTAAGGAGCACTTCAACAATAGGCTGAGCAGGTGCAGAATGACTGTAGATTGTGCTTTTGGCAGATGAAAAACATGCTGGCGCTGCCTTTATGGCATTCCTAAATGAGGAAAATATTCCCATGGTCATAGCAGCCTGCTCTGCACTCCATAATATTTGTGAGGCTCAGGGTGAAAAGTTTCCCCCGGGTTGGAGCATGGAGGTGGATTGCCTGGCAGCAGATTTTGAGCAGCCAGATACCAGGGCTATTAAAGGGGCACAATGGGGGGCTATTTGAATCAGGGAAGCTTTGTGGCAACATTTTGACAATGAGCACCAGGAATGTGCCATGCTTTGTTAACTTGCCGCCTTGCATGAAAATTGTGATTATTCCTGACTGGGATTTGTGGTCAGCAAATGATCAAATTGACACTATGTATTACTACCAGCAGCAACCACCATTTCTAGGAGACAAATAAAAGTTGGTTATCTTTCAGATCTTTCAGCCCAGGGGGCTCCGAGAAGCTAAGTTGCTCAGGCTTTGGCTTCAGCCCTGGGTAGCGGGGCTTGGGACCCTGGACTTCAGCCTATGCAGTGAGGCTTTGTCTTTCTGTCCTGGCCCCAGCAACTCTAATGCCGGCCCTGCTTATGCCCCCCCCCGGGAGGCTGCAGACCCCTGGTTGAGAACAACTGCTTTACAATGCACTCCTTGCTCTCCTTTCTGTCCTGCCTGTCTATTTTAAATTTTTCCTTCAAGGTCTCTCTCCACTCCGTGTTCTCTTTTTTCAGCCTTTGAGGATTGGAACACCTCTTGAAACATGTTCTTTTTGCTCCACCTTGGTCTCTTCCTTATCTGGCTGAGGTGCTCCGCCAGTGTTTAGGGGGTTCTCCTAAAGACCACATCTGCAGAAGTGCAGGAAACAATAAACAAAAGCATGATTGTTAGTTCACACACAGCATTGAATCATTAAAGTAAAATACACCTTTTTTGACATATGAATCACTTTCTCACTGTCCTTTGGCAAGCACACCTCTTGGCGAACACCCTAAATGTGGGGAGTGGCCTATGGGGGGAGGAAGGTTGTATGCTCAAGATGGGACAAAGTGTCTAGTGGTTTTTTTAAGGGGATCAGTGAAGGCGACTAAGGACAATAATGTAAATTCTGCCACCATTTTCCACAGGTGGGGGGTCATTGAAGCTGATATCTCACTCCTGAGGGCAAGCAAGGATGCAAGGGTGCATCTCCTGCATGAATGCAGCTTCTGACCTGGTCCCTATGCTGCTCACCTGTGTGCCGCTTCAGTCCTTGCATAAGTGATTGCCAATTGGCACAGGAAAGTTTCCTACAATGGGTGAAGGAACAAAGCAGCTCTGCCAAGGAACCTTCAGCAGAGGATTGGTGAATACCTCCAGGAAAGTTTCCTAGAGATGTCTCTGGAGGATTCCTGTTAAATCTCAGTGTGCATCAACACACTGTTCTGCCACACTGTTTAGCTGTACAGGGGAATGTGAAGCACACACAAACACAGTTAGTCTTGTACATTTCTATCCCTTCACCCACTTCTAGAATATACAGAGCAAAGGTAGAGGTGGTATTGCTGTCGAGGATGGTGTCCAGCTCTTTATAGAAGTGGCAGGTCTTCAGTGCAACACCAAAGCAACGGTTTGCCTCCTTTGCCTTCTGGTACCTGCCTCAGCTCCTTTATCCTGTTCATAGCCTTTATCCAACATGCCATGAGAAATCTGACCATGGGTACTGAAGTTCCTATGGCTGGAGTGGAGCTCGGATTGCACAGCCCCCTCTCCCACAGTGCCAGCAGATCCAAAAACTCAGGTGTGCTGCAAGTGGGAGAGCATTTGGTGCATGGAGCTGCCATGGTCAGCTGGGAAGATGTGATGTGAGCTGTCATAGATACTAGGACTGGAAGGGACCTCGAGAGGTCATCGAGTCCAGTCCCCTGCCCTCATGGCAGGACCAAATATTGTCTAGACCATCCCTGATAGATATTTATCTAACCTACTCTTAAATATCTCAAGAGATGGAGATTCCACAATCTCCCTAGCCAATTTATTCCAGTGTTTAACCACCTGACAGTTAGGAACTTTTTCCTAACGTCCAACCTAAACCTCCCTTGTTGCAGTTTAAGCCCATTGCTTCTTGTTCTATCCTTAGAGGCTAAGATGACCAAGTTTTCTCCCTCCTCCTTATGACACCCTTTTAGATACCTGAAAACTGCTATAATGTCCCCTCTCAGTCTTCTCTTTTCCAAACTAAACAAACCCAATTCTTTCAGCCTTCCTTCATAGGTCATGTTCTCTAGACCTTTAATCATCCTTGTTGCTCTTCTCTGGACTCTCTCCAATTTGTCCAGATCATTTTGAATTATGACTCTATCCTCCAAAGCACCTGCAATCCCTCCCAGTTTGATATCATCTGCAAACTTAATAAGCATACTTTCTATGCCAATATCTAAGTCGTTGATGAAGATATTGAACAAAGCCCTGCGGTACCCCACTTGTTATACCTTTCCAGCAGGATTGGGAACCATTAATAACTACTCTCTGAGTACGGTTATCCGGCCAGTTATGCACCCACCTTATAGTAGCCTCATCTAAGTTGTATTTGCCTAGTTTATTGGTGCAATGAAGTGAATAAACTCAGTGTCTTTATGAAGACAGAACAGAGGAAGGCAAGCTTGATGAGTATTAATTAAAAGAATATTGAAGCAATGATGGTGGGTTGGGGACAGCAGTTGAAAGATGAGTATAGTACCCCTGGATGAGACCATCCACCATTTGTACCCCAAATTCACTTTTGGAACTGTATGATTCAGAGCTGCTTTTGGAATTTTAACTAACAGCTGTAGCTAAACAGGTCTTTTCCAAGAATCTGGATCTAGTTAGAGTGAGATTTTGTTTCTGTTACAGACCTTGCTATAATCACTCACTTCTTTACCACCTTGAGACAAGACTGGTATAATGAGCACTACAGAGGGTTGCAAAGAGACTATTCAGAAACTGGAGCTAGTGCACAATACAGATGACCATATGATGAGCCAGCCATAATGTAGCAGCATATAACATCAATACTTCCAGGAGCAGCACTGCTTCCTGATAAGTTGTCCATGCCAAGCAAACAGGAAGTGGAAATTCAAAAATTCCTGGGCCTTTAAAGGGGGAGGGACAGATGCCTGTGTACCTGGGTGCAGGGCAGCGGAGTTTTAATTGCTGACCAGAGTGGTCAGGATGGGCATTGTGGGACAGCTCCTGGAGGCCATTTACAGCAATATAACCAAGCATAGCATCTAAACTACTACTTTGCCAGAAAAAGCTTTATGACTCTTGTCAAGGTGGTTTTATTTTGTTGGGAAAGCTGGAGAGTTTTGTCAGCAGAAGGAGCATTGCAGTGTGTACACCTCCACTGTTTTTTGAGGAAATCTGACTTTTGTGGACAAAACTGAGTAGTGTAGACAAGGCCTAATAGTGAGTGTTTGTGTCTGATCCACTGCAGACTAGTCTTATCTCTGCACTGAAGAGATCCTTCCCATTCCTAGAAGGGAAATGCCAGGTTGGTGGTAAGCCAGAAACATTCTGTTAAAATCCAGGCAAAGAAGGCTTATATACCTATTCTCAAAAAACAAGTGTTACGATTAAAACTGGCTTAGCAAAACAAATAGTTAATAGATAGGTGCCAATAGATGATGCTCATGAAGATGCAGTGTTATTTCTGGGTTTTGTATGATCAATACAACTTCTTGTTGTGTCCAGGACTGCAAAAAGAATAAAGAAACAAGAACCGGGCAACTGCTCTCAAAAGTTCATAAGTGTCACATGAAACTGCACAAAACTGTAAGGCATTTTAACTGTACTGTCCATGGGTCAGATCTTTGTAGGTTTCACTCAGGCAAAACTCCCCAGTCTTAGTTTGCCTGAGTAAACACTGCAGAATCAGATTCTGTATCTTGAATTTCTGTGTTCTCTGTTCTGTATAGTATATTTTACTTATTCATACAGTTAGATCTTCCAGGTATGGATATGTTATGGATATATATATCATATACGATATGACAGTTTTTGCACACACACCATGTTACAGATCACCATTGCACAGCTGATTAATTTTGTGCAGCTCCATGTGCCATTATTTGTGAATATGTAAATAAGTGCAGGAAATAATGCATATGTTTGCAAATAATTTGCATATGGCCACAAACTTCAGCCTAAGGTCCATACACCTTGTCCTAGGCAGCAACAAGAGTAAGACCTGGAGCTGCACAAACCTTAGTAGCTGTGGGAGTGGGTGGATGCTAACGAGTGTCTGGGGAGTTAGTGTGTGCTGGGCTGTCAAAGAGGGGAAGCTTTGTTTCTGGGAGTATCTGGATGATAGATAGGTGTGGCTGGGGAGCTACTGGAAGGACTAAATGGGTGGAGGTGGCTGCGGGAAATTGGACAAAAGGTAATGGAAGTTGATTTTGTGGGAGTGTCCAAGAGAAAGATGGGGATGACTTTGTGGGAGATTGAGGGGGTGTTTTGGAAAAGATGGAGGAAGTTGAGTGGGGTGATGAGCAATTAGGAATTAGGAGAAAGCCTTGGGCCAGTACTAAGTCCCCCTCCCCCCGCTTTCTGTCTAATGTCTCCACTGCTTGCTTTTCCAGCAGGGGAAGCAATGAAACAGAGGCCACTTGTCCATCTACTCAGCAGGCACCACAGGGGCTTCTGGTGGCCAGGGCTGCCGAGAGCGGGTTCGGGCCCCGGTGAAATTTTTTTTTCGGGCCCCCCAGCAAGGGTGGACCAGCTAAACAGGGCCGACGACGGGTGTGTGTGGGGGAAGCCGGGCCCCGGGCTCCCTTCTGGACCGCCGGGCCCCCAGTAATTTGTACTGGATTCCCCCCCTCTCGTTGGCCCTGCTAGTGGCCATGAACTGCACCTGCAAGCTGTTTCTGCAGTCCAGTTGAACGTATTCAGTGTGGTCTGCTGGAATGTATAAGGGATGGCCTGCATGCATGAAGGTAACATGAAATGAGTGACATTTGGCAAGTCTACCAGTGGCTAGGAGAGTTAAGATTGTAAATTGGTTTCCAGTACTGTTATGCCAGGAGCCACCAGATGACGCTATTATATAGTCTTACAAGTTCTTTTTCTTAAAGTGCAAGTAGCGTATAGTCTTTGAAAAAAATGTTGTATAGGGGACATAATTAAGGTTGAGAAGCACTTTCTGTTTAAAGGACAACTCCTGTAAGTGCTTTAAAATCCATACTGTTCAAATTGCCTTGAAATTTGGATCGCTGCATGGCGTATGGTTTGTGAAAAAACCAGACACCTGACTGACATAGCTATGCCAACCTAACTTTTATGTATAGACCAAGCCTAAGTGTTTGAGCATAGTGCAAGTACAGGTACCGCCTGTACATTACAGTGAAAAGGCAGAGTATGAGTATGTGCGTTATGGGGCATCGCTCAAAGAAGGGTAGAGTTAAGGCATGGGCCTTACCTTAACTGTGCCTTTCCTAGTTTTCAGGAGTTTGAATTTTGCTGAACTCAACATTCTGAAAGGGTACAAGCTATCATCAGGCACTCTTAACTCTGTATTAATGAAGTTTTTGCCATTTAATTAATTTTGTGATGCAGATTCATTTGGGAAAACCTATTGCAAAACAGCAGAAGCACCCGAAAACTTTTTTTTTATTTATCTCTAAAGTAAAAGATTTAGCAGATATTTCCATTCTTATCCTCTGTTATACACAATTCCTTAACTATGGCTTTGGTGTTACCACTCCACTATAATGTTGTAAGTAGTTAGTTGACAGATATGGAACCAGTAGACAACACTCATGAAGATTCAGTATTGTTCTTGGGTTTGGTAGAACTAATAACATTTCTTGTTATTGTTCATGGCAAATCATTTCTTGTTTGCAGAACATAGTGCCAGAAGTAAAAGTATTTTTACTGCTTTATTTCTTCTTTGTAGCTGACCACAGGCATTGAGGGCTATATTCACAAAGGTATTTAGGCATTATAACTAAAATATAGAAAATATAAAGTAAAAATGCAGTTGCAGAAAAATCCAAAGGTGTTACAGAAAAGTATGGTAACAACGTACAAAGGTTATTTAGAGACTGAAAAATCTCAGAGACGGGCCAGAGACATATTACACTTGCCTCAAATGAACAGTGACATTCAGGAAGCTATTAAGGCTTGTTGCATATGCCAAACATACGGGCCAAATTGAGCAAAACAGCCCATGTTGGTGGCAGAGAAAAAATTAGCCCCTGTAGCAAAGTAGGCATAGATTGGTTTATATTGACTGATTATGTATTTGTCCTAAACTATTATTCTCACTTCCCTAAAATAGCCTTATCAGAAGATACTACAGCTAATCTATTTTTGCTACACATAGCATACCTGACATAGCAATGTGTGACAATAGGCCACAATTTAGTGGGCATGAATTAAAGCATTTTACAATGAAGTACAGGTTTAGGCATGTAATTGTTAATCTCCATTATCCCCAATCTAAGCAGCTGATTGAAAACTGTGTGAAAATAATGAAGTATCTACTAAAATAGGTTGCAGAGTTAGACTCTGATCTGTATTTAGCACAGCAGAATTACAGAATGGGTTACCATTACATCATTGGTGCACCTGCTGACATTTTCTTCAACAGACTACTGAAAATAAGAATACCAGCACTGTTAGAAACTGATGTAACAGTCACTGGGGACTTGCAGATGTATAAAGGGACAGACAAGGCAATAAAATAAAATAATAATATGATTTGGTATCCTGCACGCTGCCACTACTTCATGAAAACAATGCTGTGTGTATCTATGATGGGAAACAAACAGCAGTAGTATTAGAAAAGATAGCCCTGTGGTCATTAGAGGTTACCATTCCCAGATTGACACATGCAAAGGAGGAACAGGTGACAAATCCCAGAATGGAGGGAGCTGTGGGGCACCAAGTCAGCTGTTTTGCTGGAGACAGTCTCAGACAAGCAACAATTGCATCACATTGAGATAACTGAGTCCCAGGACATGGAATAACCAGAACAAGTAGATTTGCCACCTCCTGACAGCAGTAGTGCTGATGCTCCTGAGGAGCCCCACAGATCCAAATGATAGTGCAAGGCACCTCAAAAACAAATTGATTATTTTTAATAAGCTTAGCTATTAGGTTGATAATAAGTATTTGTGTGTGTTATATTAATTTTTTTTATTAAATTTTGTGTTGGAAGGGAAGACTGTGGCTTTAAGGGCTGAGCTTTCCAGACAGGGAGTCTGGGCAAGGTGCTATGAAGCTCTTGTTGCTATACACAGCCAGCTGGAATCTGACTCAGAATAAAAAAATGTTCTTGCATGCACCTTAAGTGCTGTGTGATAATAACTGAACACCATAGGACATGAGTTATTTCCTGAGATTCTCAACTTTACTTATTTTTTAAAAAAAAGTTTCTAGCCCCTTATGATTGTAGATTGACCATGCGAATCCGAAGCATGCCAACATTAGAAGGCAACTAAAGAAATGCCAACATTTCATTTTTAAATCTAATTTTAAGGCAATATCATGATTTTTTTTGAGGGCTTGAGTCATGATTTTTGAATGCTGGGGTTTGCTATAGTGCATGCAAGCTACCCCTCATGCATTTCTGCAGACCTTAACGTCAGGTGATCAGCAGGACTGAGGAAATGACCTGCAATTGTAGTTCATAACCACCAGAGGCCGCTGTGTTTCCTGCAGACCAGGCAGCCCACTAGTCTCCAGATCACTCATTTTTGGTTTGAAACAACTTTTTGTTTAGAAATTTAAGCTAATTATAGTAAAAAATTTAAAAATGATATAAAGTCAAAATCCAAACAAAATATTTAAATCAACTGGAATCAAAAAAGTTTTTGGATTGTTAGTTTGTGGAATTTTTTGAGATTTTAACTATAGTCTCAGTTCCGACTAGTACAATTTTTCAAAATCTCAAACATTTTTCTGAGCTCAAAGCAGGACCACTCCCAACTAAATCATCCCAGCCAGGGCTTTGTCAAGCCGGGCCTTAAAAACCTCTAAAGGAGATTCCACCACCTCCCTAGGCAACCCACCCTCCTAATGAAAAAGTTTTTTCCTAATATCCAACCTAAACCTCCCCCACTGCAACTTGAGATCATTGTGCCTTGTTCTGTCATCTGCTACCATTGAGAACAGTCTCGATCCAGCCTCTTTGGAACTCCCCTTCAGGTAGTTGAAGGCTGCTATCAAATCCCCCCTCACGCTTCTCTTCTGCAGACTAAATAACCCCAGTTCCCTCAGCCTCTCCTCATAAGTCATGTGCTCCACCCCCCTAATCATTTGTGTGTGTGTGTGTGTGGTTTTTTTTTTTTTTTTGACGCGGCCGATTCCCAGCGCGCCGCTACTCCGACCCCCAGCGACGGTTCCCGCGGCTGGCGCGTGGCCGCACAGAAGCGGCGCGATGCATTCTGGGAAGCTAGTCCTCTCGGCCTGGACATTCCGTGCGGCCGCCTCATGCGGCTGTCGCCGGGTGGGGTTGGTTGGTACACGAGCTCCGCCCCGGGCGGCCTGGGGACTCCCCACCTGGAAGGACTCTATCACCCAGGGGGCCGTGCGGCGGGGCCGGAAACTACGCGTAGGAAGGAGAGGACAGCCGCGCCCAAGCGCAGAGAACGCCGCTGCGGCCAGCTCGGGGCAGGCGGGAGGGAGGGGCGCCCGCGCGCCTCGGGCCCGAGAGGAGAGACCGCGGGCTGGGCCGGGTAGAAGGTAATTGAGCGGGGGAGGGCGTTGCCCCGGAGGGGGGACCGGGCACCGTGGCTGCGACCCACTGGCGGGGCTGGAACGGGGGGTGACGGGCGCGTGAGGGGATCCCGGGGCGGGGCAGCCGTTGGGTGAGGCAGGGAAGAGCCAGGGAGCGGGGCCTGTACTCGGGGCGGCGGGGCTGGGATGCTGGGGGCAGGTGGGGGCAGGGGCGCTGGAAGGATTTGGGTAGTGGGGGAGCTAAGAGCCTTTGCACCAAACTGTAAACCCTGCATAGGATGGGAACCACTTTACCCCCAGCACGCTATGGGCTGGGGGTGTGATAAGGGGAATGACTCCACCTCATTTGTAACGGGGACCTGCTGTGATGGCCCCGTGGGAACCAGCCGCTAAAGACTGGGTAGGCTGTCAGTGCTTAACTTACGCCCCTTTCAGGTACAGCGTGCACTAGTAATGGTTGTGTCAGGTGGGATGTGTGTGTGGTGCCATAATAAGTGGGGGAGACAATAGTTGAGGTTGCAGCAATATTCTATGGTAAACTTCGTGTTTAGCTGCCACATAATTTTGGCTTGGGAAACTGTTAAGGATATAACATTGCCAGATTTATATTTAAGTTTGAGAAGACTTTTGCTAAATTTGAAGAAGGTTGCTTTAACTACTTTTCAGTTACAAGCCATTAGATTTTTTTTTTACCATAGGATTGGATACTGAAGGATGGGTTTCAATTGCTTGCTGCCATTTAATTCCCAAACTCCAGTTTTTCACTTTAAAATTGTTTAGTTTAACTTTGAAAAGCTGAATTATTTTGGTGAAGGAAATTGACTAAATGTTTTTTCAGCTTAAAATTTGCAACTTTTTTTGAAATAGAATATGTAAAAAAAAATGTTTTGGTCCATATATCTGGTGACATGTTCAAACTCTACTTTCTAGATTGATAAGGAAAAATAGCCGCCATAACTGTCTCACATTAGGGTTGTTTGAAGGATCACACACCTAGCAAAGGAGCCCACCACATTCATAATTCACATTTCAAAGTTAACTTTGATTGTGAGTTTCAGAGATCACCATAGAGAAACACAAGGTTGCATGGAGAATTTTAAGCACAACCAATAATGCATTGAATGAATTTAGGAACTCTAAGATGAAAGGTAAGCGTATGCCATAGAATGGAAATATTTGGCTCAATATTCTGCAGATTTCACAGCTAGTACAGGAGGATTGGGGTCAATAGTCTCCCTTACTTTCTTTGCTAAAACTTCAGTTTCCTGGCAACTTTCATAATGAGCAGCCCTTCTCTTGCTTTGGTCATTGTTGTTAATCGTGCGAAGCACCTTAGGAAGTTAGACATTGGGAGGCTGCCGTAGTAGGACCCATAATACCATAGAAGAAGCCTCAAGTTGAGTATCTCCCAAGAGGTGGATATCTTCATTCTTGCCATATCTTTTTATAAAGATTCAATAATAGCTCCATTTCCTAATGGAAAGCAATAGCCATCTCTGGGGATTAAGGGGAGCATCTGTTTTCCATTTATTTAGACCTAGTATCTTTTTCTTATTCCAGCAAATTATCTCTATTACCAATCCTGTTTAATATGAAGAGCCTTTTCTTTCCACTAACTATCTACATGTCTTCCATTTGTATTTTATTGTTATTGCTCTCTTTGTAGATGTATTCATGCTCAACCATGTATATTAGTTAGCGTCTGCTACAGACCACCAAATCACGATAGGGGGTGCATAAGGAGGTGGTTATCCTGGTTCCCTATCTATAATGTGCAGGAAATAAAAACTGTCTGATTATGGGGGTCTTGAATTTGAGTGACATATGGTGGAGTCTCATGCTGCCAGAACTTAGCATATCCTTGGAGTTTCTAAACCAGGGGTCGGCAACCGTTCAGAAGTTTTTATCAATGATCTGGAAGAAAACATAAAATCATACTGATAAAGTTTGTAGATGACACAAAAATTGAGGAAGTGGTAAATAATGAAAGGGACAGTTTACTGATTCAGAGTGATCTGTGTTGCTTGGTATACTGGATGCAAGCAAAAATATGTGTTTGAATATGGCTTAAATGTATATACCTAGGAACAAAGAATGTAGGCCATACTTACAAGATGGGGGAACGTTATCCTGGGAATCAGTGACTCTGAAAAAGGCTTTGGGGTTTTGGTGGATAATCAGCTGATCATGAGCTCCTGTTGAGACACTGTGGTCAAAAGAGCTAATGTGGTCCTGGAATGCACAAACAGGGAAATCTCAAGTAGGAGTAGAGAGGTTATTTTACTTCTGTATTTGGCACTCATGCAACAGTGCTGGAATACTGTGTCCAGTTCTGTTGTCAACATTTCAAGAAGGATGTTGATAAATTGGAGAGGGTTCAGAGAAGTGCCACGAGAATGATTAAAGGATTAGAAAATATATATTATAGTGATAGCCTCAAGGAGCTCAATCTATTTAGCTTAACAAAGAGATAAGGGGTGAATTGATTACTTTCTATAAGTACCTGCATGAGTAACAAATATTTAATGATGGGCTCTTCAGTCTAGCAGAGAAAGCTATAACAGGATCAAATGGCTGGAAGTTGGACCAATTCAGACAGGGAATAAAGCATACATTAACAATAAAGGTAATTAACCATTGGAACAATTTTCCAAAGGTTGTGGTAGATTCTCCATCAGTGACAATTTTAAATCAAGATTGGATGTTTTTCTAAAAGCTCTATTCTATGAATGATTTTTAGGAAGAGGTAAGACTAGACACTAGACAAGAGTTAAGGCTAGACACTAGATGATCACAATGGTCCCTTCTGGCCTTGGAATCTATGAACTCTGTTTGGGTGGTCTTGTCTATTGAGCTCTGTTGTTTTGTCTTAGATAACTGAGGGATTGTCTACACTAGCCCACTGTTCAGACTATTTCGTGTGTGAATGGCGGTGCATACCAAACTGCTGCACTGTAACTTCCCTGTGTGGAAGCTGCAGGTACGAACAAAAAAGTTCCTAGTTTGCGTTAATGTAGTCTTTGGCAAAAAGCTTAGTTAACACAGAGATAAGGATGCTTGGTGATATCTCGTGCCCTTTCAGAATGTCGAGTTCAGCAAAACTCAGACTTCTGAAAACCAGGAAATAGAGAGTGAAGGTAAACACCCATACAGTCTTAACTCTCCCCTCTTTGAGTGATGCTCCACAGTGCCCATATCACACAGTCTAGCATTCTGCCTTTTCACTGAAATGGACAGGTGCCACCTGCATCAGACCTGTGCTCAAACACTAAGCCTACTTCCCCAACAGAATACCATACTTGTCAAATTTAATAACCATTTCATACCCTTTTACGACTTCTTCATATTTGCACCCAGGTTACCACTTAGCCCTTTGCTATGTCCTGCTCATCATTAAATCCACAGACTTCTCTCATATCATACCTCTCTACTGACAATATCTATTTCAAGAAGACTCCAGTGCCCTGCTACTGACACACCCTTCACAATTCTGTATTGAAATGATCCAGACTGGAACCTCGAGGTATACAAGCACTTCTTTCTTTTGATAACATGCTGGGGGAGGAGAGGGGGGGCGGCGGCGGCACGGGGGGGCAGGGGTGAGGAGGGAGAGCCTTGGACCCAGATGTCCTCATAACACAATCACAGCTCTTCCAAGCTGCTCCATCATTCAATACAGCTACACGTAACACAATGAATGTAGCTGGAATGCATGCAAATAATTCCGAGTGGGTATTGCCAGCTCCAGGGTGGGTAAGTTAAGATTGTGTGGGTGTTTACTTTAACGCTGTATTTCCTGGTTTTCAGAAGTCTGTTATGCTGAACTTGGTGTTCTGAAAGGACATGCAGTATCACTGGGCCACCATAACTCTGCATTAATGAAGCTTTTTCAATTTAATGTAAATACTAAGCCCTCACCTAGGATATTGTGTGCAGTTCTAGTTGCCCCAGCTGTAAAAGATATAATAGAAATAGAAGTGGGTCCAGAGACAGATGAGTAGTGACTGACGAGATTGAGACTGCTTAGAAGGAAGGCTAGTTAAAAGGAATATGCTAAAGAAATTTAAAATTGGGTGGCCATATTTACCTTTTGTCAAAATACAAGAAAAAGGTGGAATTCAATGAAATTGAAAAGCAACACATTTAAAATTGAGATAGAGGGAAATACTTCTTTACACAATTAATAATATACTTATAGAACTTGGAGTCACAAGAGAGGGAGACCAAACACCTTGTAAGATTCAAACAACAGGATTAGACGTTTATTCAGAATAGATTGTCATGGAAGTCACGGTTTCTGTGACTTTGAGAGACCTCTGTGACATTGTCTGCTTCAGCCCTGGGGTGACGGGGCTGGAGCTGTCAGTTGTCAGGGACCCTGGAGCTGTCTGGTGGTGGTGGTGGTGGGCTTGAGGCATGGTGGGGGTGCTGACCTCCTTCTCCCCCCTCAGCTTTCTTCTCCCGGCTCAGGCTTCAGTCATCCCTCATCAGCCCTTTCCCTCCCCATTATTTTTAGTAAAAGTCAGACAGGTCATGGCTTCTGTGAATTTTTGTTTGTGTCCATGAGTTTTACCCGAAAGTAACTGTGACAAAGTCTTAGCCTTAACATTTATAGAGAGGTTTATACAGATTGTTTATATTTATCTATGTTTTTAAGTATGCCCTGAATGTAAGGAGATTTTGCTGACTTCTAACTGCTAAGAGTTCTCCTATGAGCAGGTTATTTTATAATTGTCTTTCCCTTTCCTCTGAAACACCTGGTACTGACCAGTACCAGAGACAAGATATTGACTAGGTGGACCCCTGGTCAGTCCTGGTATTGGAATTCCTATGTTCCTGTTACCAAACACTGGTTAGGTGTTTCAGTCAAAGGTCAGTGCTACTCCTTTTAGTGGCTTATTGCTACATCAGTGGATATACTTCCTGAATTTTTTTTTTCCATTCAGAAAAGCTCAGCATGAAGCTGAGACACTGGCTATAGCTGGTGGAGTAAGCAGGCTCTAGCTGGATATGGATACACAATGAATCACTTCTGAAACAGCTTCTTGTCAATGCATAAGACCTTTCTAATTCAAGAGATTGGGAGCTTCCCAGATTCATAAATTCCAAGGCCAGAAGGGACCACTGTGGTCATATTGTCTGACCTGTATAACACGGGCAATGGAACTTCTCCAAAATAATTCCTAGAGCATATCTTTCAGATTTAGAAATTGCTCGCAATGGAGAATCCACCACGACGCTTTGTGAATTGTTCCAATGTTAATTACTCTCACTGTTAAATATTTAAGCCCTCTTATTTCCAGTGTATTTCTGAATTTGTCTAGCTTTAACTTCCAGCCACTTGATTGTGTTGTACTGTTCTTTACTAGGAAGGCAGCATATCATCCAGTTGTCCACCTCTCTGTTGCAGAATATTCTTTCAATTCTTCTGAGTATTGAATCTTTAACAAGGATTGTCTTCCTTGGATAGTTGGAGAATTCTTTGCGGGCAAGCTTGATTTTCTTACAAATTGGGCTGAGCTTAACTTAACCAAGAGAAGGATAAGGAGTGATTTGATCATAGTCTAAGTATCTACCTGGGGAATAAATATTTAATAATGGTCTCTTCAATGTAGCAGATAAGGTACATTAAGCAACTTCAGCTACGTGAATAACAGAGCCGAAGTCGACGTACTTAGACCTACTCACTGTGGTGTCTTCATTGCAGTGAGTCGACTGCTGCCACTCCCCCATCAACTCTGCCTGCGCCTCTCGCGGGGGTGGAGTACAGGAGTTGATGGGAGAGCGCTCGGGGGTCGATTGCTGCCCGCCGATCCGGCGGGTAGTGTACACATACCCATAGTCTACAGACCCCCAGAGGTTTGCTGACCACAGGTTGAAAGCCACTGAGCTAAATAGACTGAGCTCCTTGAGTCTGTTACTATATAGTATGCTTTCTAATCCTTTAATCATTCTTATGGCTCTTTTCTGCACCAAAACTTGACTTTGGTGGGCTCAAACCCACAACCTTTGAATTGCCCCGATTTCTCTAGAATTCCAGTGCACGATTCATTCTGCTACAGAGACAAGTACTCTGTGTCAGAATTTGGCAGCATGGAAATTTCAGAGATTTATTTTAATCCACATGGAGAATTTATGTACAAAATTGGTGAAGGAGAGAAATGTTTCCAAGGGTATCACAAGAAACAATGTAATTAAAAAAAAAAAAAAAAGCATTTGAAAGTTTTATTCATATTTTTAAGACTTCAACATTTTGTATGGAAACAATGTTGAAGTTTCTGAATGATCTGTTTGTGGAACTTGTATTTTAAAAAATAAAATTCCCTGAGGTAAGTGAGCAGAGTGAGGTGGGAGTCTAGTCATTAACGATTGTAAATTCAGGTCTTACGCTAAATTCAGTCCAATTTATGACTGACTAATCTTGAATACAGCAGCTCTGCGTGACATTTCTTAGTGAATATTTGTACCTTAATTGCACTCTCTCAGCCTGGAATTCACTCAGAATAATACATACAATGGACCTGAAATGTCTGCGACATGTAAGCTATCAGGGACCCACAGTTGAACCCAGATGCAGCTCATTGTCCTCAGCTGATTCAGCTAATGCACCTGGTCCCCTGATTGGCTGAAGACTCCAGCAGCCTGGGATCTCTAGCCACTGAATAGCATTCCATGCCTGCAGCTGTGTTTCTGATCCTGCGCGTGCTCTCAGCTCCTTCCTTGCTCCTGCCTCGAGCTACTTGTTCCAGCCTCCCACCTGTGGTTTCCTCCCCCCGGTTCCTAGTTTCCTGCCCCGGCTCTGGCTGATACTCTTAACTCTGACCTTTCACTTCTGATTCCTGGCTCTTGGCTCCAGTTCGCCCCCTGGACTTAGTAACTGGGCTTCTGATTCGGGCTGTGGCCACTAAGCCTAGTCACCCCTGCTCCAGCCAGTAGACCAGCCACCTGCCGTGACCATTAGGCATAGCGACCTATGACCTGGTCCTTAACAGAAGCCACTTCTGGTCTCTGGAATTTGTTTAGCATCATTACCAAAAATATTACCAGGTGTTTTTCACTGAGCCCCTTAAGTTACTGAGAGCTGCCTTAATCTGTTTTTAATCAAGTTATGTTAACATCCTCATTTTTAACTGAAACAACCAAAGGTGAGAGTAGACTTACTACTGGCTGGATAATATTTGTTATGTGCTGAAGTGGAAAATGAACTTGTCTTGCACAGGGATGGGAGATTTTCATTAAACTCTTATTTCTCCATTTTAATTCAATCAACAGCCTGCAATATCTGTGTTTGTGAAACTTTCTGGATTTTGGGAACATATTTGCCACAACAGATTAGGCCACTGGACAATAACTAGCGCTTCAGAGAAGCTTTATAAGCTCCCTATAATAAGGGCCAGTGTACTGTGTAATATGAGAACTAAATTCAGCAGTAAAGCCACCTGAATTCTGCAGTGTAATGCTGTTGAAATCTGTGGCATACTGGAAAGTTTTGCATCTGTATGAGAGGCATAGAAACATTCAGAAAATGAGAATTTTATGTTTACCATCTCAAGATTTTAAGTGAAATGTTAGAAGAGAGAACAGCAATGCAGATATAAGATCTGATTCACAGCACAATTTTTTAAATAGAGTCTCTCCACTGACTTCAGGATTTTGGGTCAGGCTCAGTAATCCCACAGTTCAGCAAATATATATGAAACTCCAATAAACAATGACCACCGCCAGACTGATACCATTACTATTGGTCTTCTCAATTACTCAAGAAGAGAAGATGTATATGTGCTTTGATATCATAAACTATAAACTTCAAAGCTACTCACTGGTGTTTTAGTGAAAATACAGCTTTATTCCTTCCTAGCTTCTTTCCTACAAACTGTATCCCCAAAACTTTAGAGTGTAACTGCAGACTGAGAGAAGGGAAAAGAGATGAAATTCAGATGAAATTTGAAAAGTTGGAGAATTGATTAAATGGAGAGAAATGGGAAAGCTGCCTTAGAGAGAAAGGTATACAGAAGAGAAGGCATTTGTGCTGTGAGTGGGGAGATTGTGTAGAGAGACAGATGTGACAAACAAATTAACATAAGTTTTGTGTGGTTAGCTGGAGCAAGTCCTTTGATGGTTTTTAAAAAGGAGGGAGGACAAACTTTTTTTTTTTTAAACTGAGAGAATTTCAAATAAACTATCTTTTTTAATCCATTAACTGCTGTGTAACAGAGTTCTAAAATATTAGTACTGTTTAAGTAAGCAGCTACTAAAAACCTAAATAAACTAGTCTTAAGTATCCACTTTAACCTGCACTCAAAAGTAAGACAATACTGTATTTTAGTATTGGCCTGGAGTATTTCAAACATCCCCTATACTAGTACATTCGTGCTGTTGTGAGTCTGAGAGTGACATATGAAGTGTATGCAAGTCCTGTGAACTATTTCTGCCTTCACTTAATAGTCTCTCTTTCTCCCAGAAGCACTAGTCAGGGTGGGGACAGTGACTGGAGGTATAGCTAGCTACAGCAGTAATAAAGGAAGAACTGGAAGCAGCGTGTTCCTGAAAAGAAATCTCTTGCTATGACCCACCTCTTTTTAATTTCAGTATTCTAGAAATCATGACAACCTCAGGAAAAGAGAACTTCCGATTGAAGAGCTACAAGAACAAGTCTCTGAATCCTGATGAAATGCGTCGTAGGCGAGAGGAAGAGGGCCTTCAGCTACGGAAGCAGAAAAGGGAGGAACAGGTATAGCAGAACTCTTCTCTTGTAACTATAGCCAGTTCTCAAAAGAAGGCTTTTCTTGAAAATGTCTGCCCCCCTAGTTATCCCTGACCTGATAAATTCATGCATGCTAGCATACCGGTGATTCTAGAGCAGACTTCTTTGAGAGTTGCTCCTTGTTCTACTGAAATCATACCTGTGTGCTAGAGCCCTGGTTCTGCCATGATTATGATGATGTAAGTTCACACACTAACCCTGCTCATTAGACTGATATGTTGAATAGGGAGTTTAAAGTTTTTTGTGTCCCCAACTGATTGAGAATCAAGAGAGATGCTGAAAACAACCACTGGACTAGTGGTTTCCTGTTACCTCAGGAGAAGGCAGCCTGGGAGCAGGAACAGTGCTGAGGACCTTTTCTTACCACATTTTGCTATAATTAATAGTTTTTCAGGTTCTTTTAGAAAATTCCGTTTCTGAGGGCTTCATAATTGAAATGTAAAAATTTCTGCTGGGCCAAAACTCATCTCAAAGCCTTCACCCAAGAAAAGCCTAACTCAGAAACCTGCACAGAATTCTTCCCCGTAAATCTTAAGAGCAAAGTGGTGTTACGCATTTCTATACTATTTTCCCCCATTTTTTTTGACCCAGGGCTATATCAGTAAACAAAAATAAAAATCTTTATTGATCTCTGAAACATTTTTGTTCTCTTAGAATTTTCCTATTTATTAAAATCCAGTGTGATATATTTTTCTGACATTAATCAAAATCCTATGTGTTAGTAACATCTTAAGCCTGGTCTACACTATAAATATAGGTCAATGCAGGGCAGCTTATGTCGACCTAGTTGAGCATATGTTTACATTTAAATTTGGCTCCCACCAACATAAGTGCCATTTTTTAAACTAATTTTCCTGATTGCCCGGCTTGATGAGCACATCTACCAGCTCTCCATTGTTGAATGCAACTGCCCAGCTGACTATGGAGTAGACAGGAGATATTGGCCTGTGGGTAGAAGAGGCTGTGCAGGCACTGCTTCGAACCAGCCATAGAAACAGTAACATCCTGAGCAATCTGCTCATAGGGATGCAGGAGAAGGGATATGACAGGGACCAGCAGCAACATGTGAAAGCTGAGGAGCTGCACAGGCGTGCCAGAAGGCCAGGAGGCCATCAATTGATCCGTCCCCAAGCTGCAGACCTACTGCTTTTACGCAGAGCCACATGCCATACTCAGTGGAAATCACACCGCCACCTGCCACAGCACCCTGGATAGTTCCAAGGAGCCCAAGTCACCAGCCTCTGCTGCAAACAGCAGTGAGGAGGTGGTGAACAAGGAAGAGGAGGAGTATGTTGGACAGGTGACCAGGGAATCCAGCTGTGCAGCGAGCCAGTACATTTTTTACTCCACTGCAGTCTAACCAGTCCTACCAGATGAGCATGGGTGAGCCAGTGCAGGTGAAGGAACCTCAGGTGAGTGTGTCGTTTAATTTTAAATTACAGGGATGGCATCCCCAAAGTAGCAGGACACTCCTGAGTTATCATTAATTTACTCCTGGTAGAAGAGGTAGTGTTACGGCCGAGAGAGAGAGTTGCTATCTGCTTTTCATTCCCCTCTAGAGTTAGGCGGGGTGGGGGGGAGGAGGGCTGCAGAGCAATTTGTTTATGTTCACAGGGATGTTCGAATCTTCCTGAGCGATCTTGATTAAACTTATATGGAAGTACTCTGTAATCCTCTGCTGAAGGTTTCTAGGGATGGCAGCCTTACTTCTTCCTCTGCAGTAGAACACTTTCCCATGCTAGTCAGTGATAATTTCAGCAGGCACCATTGCAATACACAGCCCTGCAGCATATAGTCCTGGGCTGCTTTGTGACACCCACAGCAGCTGTTCTCTTTCTGCCTTTGTTACCCTCAGGAGTGAGATATCAGCTAAAATCACCACTGCCTTTTGAAAACAATGTCAGTATTCAGTGGCATTGCCCTATACTTAAGTCCCTTCCTTTTCAGTTTAAACTGATTTTTACCGAAAATTTTCCAGGTTTTACAAAAAGTATAATTCATTTTTTTTCTGATTTTTCACCCTACTTTTGTATCATTCAAATATATAAAAAATAACTTTTTATTAGGAAAATACAATACATTGCGTGAGATCTATGTATTACGATAATACATTAGTCTGTATGTGAAGCTGCCTGTTGAAGTAAGGCTATGTATGAGTCTAGAAGCTACACACAAGAAACAAACAAGTTCTGAAGTGCATGTGCATCTGAACATATTGATGAATCTCACCCCCAGGTATGCATTTCAAGCTGTGAGCAGCTTTAAACCGTAACTGTTTAAAGATTTGACACCCTAAAATGAGAAGAAAATGAAAATCTGTATCAGAATATATTTCACAACACAAGGAAGTATTCGAAAGTTTAAAAACAAAAATAGGAGAAAAGGATGAAGTTGAGTGTATGTGTTGCAAATGGTGTGGCCCAATTATTAAATCTAAATATTTATAGACTAATAGTTCTAAGTCTACAACAGTAAACTATTTATTCAAATGAAAAGTTTTATTTGGGGATTAGAGATGTATTGTTTTTCTTAAACTCAGAAGTGGCATTGTGTTTTGAGTAGGGCTGCCAAGTGATTAAAAAAATTAATCATGATTAATTGTGCGATTAAACAATAATAGAATACCATTTATTTAAATATTTTTGGATGTTTTCTACATTTTCAAATATCTTTATTTCAGTTACAACACAGAATGAAAAATGTACAGGGCTCACTTTATATTTATTTTTTATTACAATTATAAAATGCTGTAAAAAACCAAAAGAAATAGTATTTTTCAATTCCCCCGTTACAAGTACTGTAGTGCAATCTCTTTATCATGAAAGTTGAACTTACAAATGTAGAATTATGTACAAAAAAGCCTGCATTCAAAAATAAAACTATCTAAAACTTTAGAGTCTACAAGCCCACTGTTATAGCCGGTATTGCAAGATATTTACGTGCCGGATGTGCTAAAGATTCATATGTCCCTTCATGCTTCAACCACCATTCCAGAGGACATGCCTCCATGCTGATGACGGGTTCTGCTTGATAACGTTTCAAAGCAGTGCGGACTGATGCATGTTCATTTTCATCATCTGAGTCAGATGCCACCAGCAGAAGGTTGATTTTCTTTTTTGGTGTTTTGGGTTCTGTAGTTTCCGCATTGGAATGTTGCTCTTTTAAGACATCTGAAAGCATGCTCCATGCCTTGTCTTGCTCAGATTTTGGAAGGCACTTCAGATTCGTAAGCCTTGGGTCGAGTGCTGTATCTGTCTTTAGAAATCTCACATTGGTACCTTCTTTGTGTTTTGTCAAATCTTCAGTGAAAGTGTTCTTAAAATGAACAGCATGTGCTGGGTCATCACCCAAGACTGCTATAACATGAAATATATGGCAGAGTGCAGGTAAAACAGAGTCGGAGGCATACAATTCTCCGCCAAGAAGTTCAGTCACAAATTTAATTAAACGCATTATTTTTTTTAATAAGCGTCATCAGCATGGAAGCATGTCCTCTTATCAAAGCATGAAGGGACATACAAATGTTTAGCATATCTGGCACGTAAATACCTTGCAACGCCGGCTACAAGAGTGCCATGTGAATGCCTGTTCTCACTTTCAGATGACCTTGTAAATAAGCGGGCAGCATGATTGCCCGTAAATATAAACAAACTTGTTTGTCTTAGTGGTTGGCTGAATTCGAGTGGATTTGTAGGCTCTAAAGTTTTACCCAGTTTTGTTTTTGAGTGCAGTTAAGTAAAAGAAGAAAAATCTACATTTGTAAGTTGCATTTTCATGATAGAGATTGCACTACCGTACTTGTATGAGGTGGATAGAAAGCTGGCTAGATCGTCTGGCTCATTAGGTAGTGATCACTGGCTCCATGTCTAGTTGGCAGCCGGTATCAAGCAGAGTGTCCCAAGGGTCGGTCCTGGGGCCAGTAGATACGCTGGAAGGTAGGGAGTAGGATACAGAGGGACCTAGACAAATTACAGGATTGAGCCAAAAGAAATCTAATGAGGTTCAACAAGGACAAGTGCAGAGTCCTGCATTTAGGACGGAAGAATCCCATGCACTGCTACAGACTAGGGACCGAGTGGCTAGGTAGCACTTCTGCAGAAAAGGGCCTAGGGGTTACAGTAGACGAGAAGCTGGATATGAGTCAACAGTGTGCCCTTGTTGCCAAGAAGGCTAACGGCCTTTCGGGCTGTATAAGTAAGGGGGTTCCAAAGAGGATGGATCTAGACAGTTCTCAGTGGTAGTAGATGACAGAACAAGGAGTAATGGTCTCAAGTTGCAGTGAGGGAGATTTAGGTTGGATATTGGGAAAAACTTTTTCGCGAGGAGGGAGGTGAAGCACTGGAATGGGTTACCTAGGGAGGTGGTGGAATCTCCTTCCTTAGAGGTTTTTAAGGTCAGGGTTGACAAAGCCCAGGCTGGGATGATTTAGGTGGGGATTGGTCCTGCTTTGAGCAGGGGTTTGGACTAGATGACCTCCTGAGGTCCCTTCCAACCCTGATATTCCATGATTCTATGAATTGAAAAATACTATTTCTTCTGTTTATCATTTTTACAGTGCAGATATTTGTAATAAAAAATAATATAAAGTGACCACTATATACTTTGTATTCTGGGTTGTAATTGAAGTCAATATATTAAAATGTGGAAAAACATCCAAAAATATTTAATAGATTTCAATTGGGATTCTATTGTTTAACAGTGAGATTAAAATTACAATTAATCACGATTAATTTTTTTGAGTTAATCGTGTGCGTTAACTGCGAGTCATCGACAACCCTAGTTTGGAGTTCTGTTTTGTTCTTCAGCAAACCACAGTAATGAATGAAATTGAAAGCATTAATCTATTGAATATTTCCCCCCCCGTCTTTCTGTCTGCCAAAATAAACCTGATATTTACCCAGAAAATTTTTTTAACTGATTTTCACCTGCTTTTGTTGTTGTGGTAATAAACATTGATAAATTCTTGGGAAAAATAAAATAAAATAAAAACTGAAAATGAAGGGCCCAACCTATACTTTAAGAATCATGCAACTGAGCAATTCCTTCCTCATTTCCCCAACCCCCAGCAGGCCATACTAATTACGACTGGGGCTGGGGCTGGAACTATGCACACTGGAGGAAGGGGACTGAGTTAAGCATTTTGAGTTTCACTTTCCATAGTGAGTACACTGACAATAGTACCTCTTTGTGTTTTATCTGCAGGTGCTGCCATTGCAGCCTTCACGGTCTCTCTCTGCACACCCACAGAATGCCTGAGCCAGATAAGGAGCAGAAAGAACAGGACTCGTGATGACATGTTCCAGGAGATGCTGCAACGGACAGTGAGCACAGGGCCTGCAGGATGAACACTGGTGACAACCTGAAGAAGCAAAGGCGGGAGAGGAGAAAGGAGCAGGAAAAGGAGAGAGAGATGCATCAGGATATAATAGGGATTCTCAGGCAGAAAACACAGATACTGCAGACTTTTGTGGACTTGCAGGTTCAACAATCCCATGGTCACCTCCCTCTGCAGCCCATTGAGAACTCAATATCAGAACTTCCCATGCCCCCCTCACCCCAACATTCCATATAACATTAGGGGCTGCTGCACTACTGCTCCCCCATCCCAGGGGACGTGAAAGACAATCACAGCTTCACTTACACCGACCTGTGAAAGCCACGATTGCTGTAGGTGTAGCTGAGATGGACAAGAATGTTCTTTCCCCCTCATTAGTTCTGTTCTCTTAATTTATTAGGTTTTTTAATTAAGTTTCTAATGTACCGTATATACTCATTCATAAGCCAAATTTTTTTAGTCAAAAAGGGAAGTACCAGAGAAGGGGGTCGTCTTATGAACGGGTATAGAGAGGGAGAGGTGGGACACAGCCCTTCCCCCCAACAGAGGGAGCAAGGAGAGGCAGCACAGCCAGCAGAACCAGAAGGGAAGAGGTGGGGCCAGAGTCTCTCCGCTTCTGGCCACGCTGCTCTCTCCACAGCTTCCAAAGCAGCTGCAGCTCCGGAGCTAGCAGGCTGCAGCCGTGCCGCTCGGCCACGCCTCCCAGAGCAGGTTGTAGCTGCGCGGCCCGGCCCACCTGAGCATGACCAGCCCAGGCCGCCGGAGCAGGCTGCGGCCGTGCTGCCCAGCCTGCCGGAGCAGCTCCAGCCAGGCCAGAGACATCCTCCCCAGATAAGGTGGGAAGGGATAGGATGGGAAGAGTGTGGGGGTCCTGGGCTAGGGGTGGGGTCATGTGGGGGGTGGTCACAGGGGTTACTCCCCTTACCACCAACTTCTTCCCCCTCCCCAAAATTTCCCTACCAGTTGCTGTCCTGGCCCGTCAGGGTAAGCAGCTGGCATGCCGGGACACTTTGTTTACTTAGGTTTACTTCCGTGCTTGCGGCTGCTCAAGGTAAACAAACCATCTTGGTCCACCAGTGGCTTATCCTGATGGCCCAGGAGCCAAAGTTTGCTGACGCCTGAATTATAGGGTCGGCTTATGAACGGGATATAAAAAATTTCCTTTTTTACTTATCCATCTTGGGAGGGGGTCGGCTTATAAACGAACCGGCTTATGATCAACGAGTATATAAGATATGTGTTTTTAAATTACCCAAGGTTTGTTTTTGGTTTTATTTTCAATGATTTTGTTACCAAATAAAATTATTTGAAACATAATTCGTCTTTATTACTTCACAACATATGCTGGCTGGTGTTCAACTGTTCTGAAAATGACCAATTACCTGTTTCTGCACAGTGTCATGCAACTCAAGATCATTCACAAACAAAATGAATAGGTGCATTGTCAATGTTATATGCCTACGTGTACAGCAATCAACACACAATTCGTATCAGGCTGCAAAAAAGAGCATGGCCAGATAGAGCACACAACAACAACTTACGCTACTCTGGCTCACTATTAAAATGGTCTTTCAAAGACTCCCTGAGCTGTGGCTACACATTGAGCTCTTCTAGTAGCCCTTGTATTTGGCTGTTCAAATTCAGCAGAGAGCTGCTCCACCTCCACCTGGGTCGACACTTTCCCCCTTTGCTTCACAGATATTATGCAGAACACAGCAGGCAGCTATAACCATTGGGATATTTTTCTCACTGAGGTCCAATCTTGTGAGTAAACAATGCCAGCGTCCCTTCAAATGACCAAAGCCACATTCAGCGGTCATTTTGCACTTGCTGAGCCAGTAGTAAAGCATTCCTTGGTGGTGGTGAGGTGGCTGGATCACTTCAGCATTGTCAATGGTAACCTGCTGGTCAGGAAGAAAAGTCCCTGCTTGCAGCTTTTGTACAGTCCTGTGTTCTTAAAGATGTGAGCATTGTGCATCTTCCCTGAGCAGCTCACATTGATGTCAGTGAAGCATTCCTTGGGATCCACCATATCCACTTGCATAACCATAGAAAAGTAGGCCCTTTCTGATCATGTCAAAAATAGAGATATGCATGTCATCTATTGATCCACCTCAGTTTGGGAACTCCATTGCTGCAAATCCATCTGCTATATTCTGCACATTGCTGAGAGTCACCGTCCTGTACAGTAGGAGATGATTAATGGCCCTGCACACTTGCGTGACAAAGGCCCCCCCCAGTGGATTTCCTGTCTCCAAATTTATTCTGGACTGACCAGTAACAATCTGGCGTTGCAAGTTTCCACAGTGCTATCATCACTTACTTCTCCACTGTCAATGCCGCTCTCATTTTGGTGTCCATGCTCTGGAGGGCTGGGGCAAGCTTGGCACACCAAACTAGGAATGTAGATTGTCACCAATGCTCGTCATCCCAAATCTGCAGTATGATGCAAGCCCACCAGCTAGTGTCTGTTTCTTGGGCCCAGAAGTGGTGCACCACCATCTGCAGCTGCTCTGTGAATTCCACCCACAACTTTGAGTTGGTTCTCACGATGGTCTACAGCAATCTGTCCTCCAAGGAATCGTCATGTTCCCTGTGGCTCTCCTTGAGACTCTGCAAATACTTACAGCATCGTGCACCCTGTGCTTGCAGCACTCATGACAACGGTGCAGACCTGTGCAGGCTTCGTGCTAAGCTTGGAGACAGCGAGGACAGTCATGCGGGATTGTGGGATTTTAAAAAAAGATGCAAACATTATGGGATACAGATAGTTGCAAACTGGGAAGCTGACCGTATACTCGCAGTCACCCCTGCACAATTCGTTTTGGCCCCATCATGCATTGCTGGAACTTCCCAAAAGACAGTGCTCTGGATTTTGGCAAATTGCATGCTGGGATACCCACCCATGGTGCACCACATTGCATCAGTAAAAGTGCTCCTGGTGAGTACGAGCACTGCTGACACAAGGCACCAAGTATGCATGTGCACAAGTGATGTACTAACTGGCAGCTGTATGCTGCCATAACTTGAGTCGACATAAGTTTGTAACATAGACAAGGCTTTAGATTAGTCAGATGAATAAAAGTTTAGAATGTAATCTGCTCATCATAATGTGCTGATTTTCTTTTGCATTTGTTTGTTTCTGGTCAGTTTCTGATGAGAACAGTTTGTTCTTTTCTATTACAGTCATGCTCTTGGGTTTGTGTTTCCAGCACCTTCAGGGGAAGGTGGTTTTAATTTAAATGAAAGTGTGTTTTAGACTTTCCTTACTAGGTTTTGTTAAATCCTTTTTAATCTACTAAACTTTGGTTTTAAATTGAGTTTGACTATTTCCTCTAATGACTCAGAAGTCCATTGACTTACTTGATTCCAGTGTTCTTTTGGAACCACAACTTTTAGCAAATATATTTATCTCAGTTCCTGATTAAATTGTACCTCTGTCCCCCTTATGATCTCCATGAGGGCATCCTTCTTAGTCTTGGGTCTGTAGTTCTTACCTTTCTTGGGCCAGAATCCCATGATCCTCTCCTTCCAGGCTGGAGTTTAGGCTGCAAACTCTTGCAATTAACTGTGATCACCTCAGCAGATCTGACTTCAGTTCAGCATTTGCAGTTATGTTCTCCCAGGGGGCATTGACCAACCAGCTGTCATATATCAAAATACTGTTTGTTCAGAACAAAAGCATTTTAGAGAAAACATCTTAAAAACAAATAGATTATACGCATGCCTTGTTTACTAGATGACAGTCCATCTTCCATATGGAGATTCTGGAGATTTAAAATGCTCCAGGTCTTTTCCACAGGGCCTGCCTTTCTTGGTCACACTCTCATGTTAGTTCATGGATCAAGTGTGAGCGAACAAGTCCTCTGGTCAGGGCTGATATTTTGTGAAGGTTCAAGTCCATTATCTGTTAAGACCAGGCCATGTTAATCTATGTGTTCTTTCCACCGGGGGGTGGGTGAAGCTTCATAATTCTTGTTACCTGTATTGATTCAGCATTAAGGTTTTGCATTAATTACCCCTTAGTGCTTTTAGTTCCTGTAGAAAGCATCCTTGAGCTCACTCATTGAACCAGGAATACAACTGGTGGCAAGCCCATAAAAGTACATATATCATTTATAAATTTAACATAATGTCTTTGGATATTCTAGGGTTCTATAGCATCTGTCACATCTCAATATAATAGTCTTGGAATATTCCATGTGCACCTGTCACAACTTGTTTCTACACAGTGATTAGGTGATCATGGATGTCAGTGCTATTGCAGCCTAATGTGCTATTCTGAATGTAAGCTAGCCTTGGTTTCTGTACTGCTGATACTAACTTCAAGTCTTTTCCTTTAGTTATTTAAGCGCAGAAATGTTGCTACAGCTGAGGAAGAAGCAGAGGAGGAAGTGATGTCAGATGGAGGCTTTCATGAAGCTCAACTGAACAATATGGAGATGACTTCTGTAAGTGAGCATGATGCTTTCAGAATTTCTGCATGCATATTCTCTCTCTCTGTAAATAAAATGGTTGGTAGGTAGGTGGATAGTGGTAGATAGTTCCATAGGCAGGATTGGCACTAGTCCCAAAGAGCTTATATTCTAAAACGGACAGAGACAACATATCTGGTAATGGATCAGATTGTGCCAGAGAAACATGATGGAAAGACTGGTTGGTTGGTTTGTTTTCCAAGAAAACTCTGGGTAAAATGTGCTGTCTGAAACAACTCTTTATGGATTTTGTTCTTGAGGCTGTGATGCAGAGAAACTTGCCAATATGTAGTAGTAGGAAGAAGGCCTGAAACTTAAGCCCTTCTATCAGAGGCCTGGGCTAAAGTAGCGTTCAAAACTTTGCTGCTATAAAGTTAAGTTGTGAGCAAGAAGTAGGCCCTGCTCACAAAATCTGGCAAGAATAGGACTGATATTGCAGAAACACACATTCCTAAGAAGCGCTAGGCACAGAATACACATGCAAACACATTCCAGAAGGGTGGTACTAGAATACCCCATACCAAGAATGGTACAAACACTTTCCCCAAAGATAATAGGAACACACTGACTCCTCCTAAAGATAAGGTCAAGATGATAGTGTCATTGATAGAGATGTACAAGGTCATGGGTGGTAACGGACTATGTTAATAGATGTTAACTATGTCAGAAGGACAATATGTAATTTGTTTGTACTCAGAGGGAGTGTCTTTGGCCAGTTTAGAGGGCAGTGGGAAGTCCTGCCACTGACTGAGCTGCGTCCATTGTTACGGGCATACATATATTAGTGGTCCAGTACAGTCTTCAGGATACTAGTATCATGTTTTGTCGACAATAAACCTGCCTGGGTGCCTTCGTGCCTTAACAGATCTTGTGGTCATTGGGTGGTTCGCTTGAGGTCTGCTGTGCCAACTGTCTGCGCAGAGCTGGCACGGCACACAGGTACAGCACTCATGCAGCTGAACGTCTAACCACATATGTGATTAAAAATCATGCTTCATTTAGTTTGGTACAGAACCCACTAGTCGCTAATATCATTGTGAAATGTGTGAACACATACAATGTAAGGAGTTATGTATGTCTACTGAAAATATGCTTTAAAGTCTGTATCAAGGCAGAGTTGACAAAAGATGTTTATTCACCTGTCTCTGTCAGCATGTAAGTTAAGCATTGTAGGCTGACACAATGGAGAATCATTTGCATGTGAAGTCGTCAGGGGGTTGTGAAATCAACAGGGAGGCAGCATACTGGAAAATAAGCCAGGGGGTGTGTGGGGTGTTATCCTGATTCTGGGTACAGACAGTGAATTCTGAAGGGTATATGGAGAATAAGGAAGATGCTCTCTCATCCCGCACTAAGTAATCGGGCAGTGCGATTTACATTCATGAAAATGGGATTACAACTAGCCTTGGTTAAAATGATGCAGAGGACATTTGGGGTGAGATAAACTTCTTAAGACAGAAGGTTAGCCTGTTCAGCTTAGTCTCTAGAAATCGTGTTATGATTTTGTTGTATATGTAACCTTTTGTTTTCATTATTCTTACTCACTATTTCTTGAATCTTTGATAATAAACTTGTTTTCACTATAAATATATGTAAGTGTCTGATATTAAACTAGGGGCTGATCCTGAGTTGAATCATACAAGCTGGTGTGTTCACTGGCCCTTAGAAACGACAGACCTGGTTTTTCTGTGAATGTTCAGTGGATAAGGGGCTGGACGCTACAGGGGAATGCTTCAAAGGGGCTCAGGGACTGGGGGTACACCTACTGTTAACCTCAAAGGCAACGTAAGGGTTGGCATAGCCCAGAGGAAGGTGCTTGAGTGGCTCTCAGACTGATAGTGTCGGGGAGCTGAAACACAGTTGAGCACAAGCAAGTCTTTCTCACGCTGTATACGGGGGGGAGGAGGGGGCGCGGTATTAAGGTGACTCAGTCTTGGAACCCCGAGAAGAATCACTTTTGATTTTCTAATTTTCACCAAAATCACTAGGGATCTGCCCATTGATGTTAAGAATGTTCTCTGACATTTTGGAATTCAGTGGTTGTAGTTTTCAAAAGTTATTGCATTACATACAGAGGAATACCATTGAAATGAGTGTGTAGATTTGCTTTGCTCTGCCAAAAACTCATTAACAGAGTAACCTGGATGGCTCAGTGGATCCCTAACGAGATATAGAGACTCACATAGCTAGTTCTCCTAAAATTTATCCCAGGTCAGTAGTGATAGAAAGCTGTAACCATTTGTTTTAAAGCTTATGTGAAATGGACCTGGAGAAAAGCATGGGAGAGTGTTTCAGTCTAAATGGGACAGGTGCTAATTTTAAAAACTACAATTGCAAATATCTCAAATTAGCATCCATGAAAATCTGAGAGAGAGGGGACACTTGAAATTTAACTCCCCTCTTCTCCTAAATTACCTATCTTGCAAAATATAGACCAGTAATTCTTCACTAATGGAAGTGGAAGTGCAGAGAAAGCTCAGGTATTTTTATCTGTTTCATCTATAACCCTCCTAGAGTAGGATTTGATGACTTGGTGGTCAGAAGATCTGAGCCCTTTCTACACTACTCCTTCCACCTGTGGACCTGCATGTGTGCTGAACTGTGCATCCTTTTTTTCCTGCTGTAGACAAAGTTTCCAGGTCAAAGTTGAAGGACACTGGTCAGAGTAGTGAAGGAAAGCTAGCACTGCTGCTGTGATGTTCATGCTCAGGAATTCAGTCATCAGGGTTGTCGGTCTTTCACCAGAACTAAAACCATTTATACTTTTTTAAAATTACAGGTTTTGTGTGAATTGAGGTGCTACAAAAGTGGCTTGAAGCAAACATAATGGACAGGTCTAGACAATAACTTATCCTAGCCACAAACACCCATCTATCAATAACTTTACTATTTCAATCCTTATCTTCCTTCTCCTGATAAGATACTGCCAGTTATATGGTGGTTTTGTGATGTGGAAAATGTCTGCTAATTTTGCTCATATACCTTAAAAAAAAAAATTTGGATTCTAGAGATGAAAAGTTCACAAATTAGCATGCTACCATCTAAAGCCCTTTGAATGATCACACTAACAGTCAATAATATCACTCTTGTTGGCTAGCTTCTTACATAGTAATAAACTCAATAGCACAGTTTGGCAAATGTTGTTATAATCTTTTCTCTCTGAATTCAATCCAAAATTTACTAGTTTGCTTTCCCTATGTAATCCCAGAATGCCGTCATCACCTCTGATATGATTGAGATGATTTTCTCCAATAGCCCAGAGCAGCAGCTCTCAGCCACTCAGAAATTCCGGAAGCTACTTTCAAAAGGTGAGTACTGAAGCTACTTAGAGTTGTAATGTTGAGGTGGGGGGATATGTTTTATATTCCAGCTATTATAATAGAATCATAGAAGATTAGGGTTGGAAGACACCTCACGAGTTCATCTAGTCCAACCCCCTGCTCAAAGCAGGACCAACCCCAACTAATGATCCCAGCCAGGGCTTTGTCGAGCCCGGCCGTAAAAACCTCTAAGGATGGAGATTCCACCATCCCCGTAGGGAACCCATTTCAGTGCTTCACCACCCTCCTAGTGAAATAGTTTTTCCTAATATCCAACCTAAACCTCCCCCACTGCAACTTGAGACCATTGCTCCTTTTCTGTCATCTGCCACCACTGAGAACAGCCGAGTTCCATTCTCTTTGGAACGCCCCCTCTTCAGGTAGTTGAATGTTGCTATCAATTCCCCCCTCACTCACTCTTCTAGTAACGGGATAGTGAACTGTCTTTGTGACATGAAAGATATCTTAGCACCATACTCTTCAAACCCCTGCCAGTCTCACTACATATTCTAGCATCAGGGCAGTAATTCCTTCAGTGTGACAGGTTAAAGTATCTGTGGGTCTGACTGTTCCTGTCTTGGCTGCTGTCTCCTCTGGTTTGGACTCTATAATCCTCTCCCATCCTCCTTTTATTTCATTTGTTATGCTCATTTTTTACTACTTTAAAAGAGTTTTTTTTAATTTCTGGTTCCTCCTTGTGTGGCTTGCTCTGTTTCCTGGCATTACTGTTATGGATCCTCACTGTAACCAGTGTTGTGTGTTTTTTGGACACTAACCCACTTCAGGGTCATAGTCAGCTTCATAGCTACTGATACCTCCACTTGAGTGGCTTCCCACCTCTGGGACTGCAGAGTCCCACAGGAAGTTGGGCTTTAAATCTTGTGCCTCTTATAAGGCTAAAATATTGATCAACTGGTATACCTTTGACACTTGAATAGATCACTCCTTGAGGCGGAACTCCATCTGTGCAAGCTTTATCCTTTCAGCCAGAAGCAAAAGATATTCACTTCAAAGCACTCCTTAGTATACTTGCATTCCTCAGATCCAAATAGTTTAGATTATCATGGGTTTCTTATGCTTTGAGGTTTATGGTACCCTGACTGAAGCAGAGGAATAGGGAGTATTGTCAAGAATGGATAGCCTTATCGTTCAACTTGTGGGTGTGCCACAGGCTTTCTTGTGTAATTTATGGTCAGATCCCTCAATCTGCGTCTTGAGTCCCCATCTGTAAAGTAGGGATAATGCTTCCCTACCCTGTGAGGGTAAATTATTCATTTATTATTGTGGTAGCACCTAGAAATTCTGATTAGGCCATTAGACTAGGCACATGTGACAGAACAATCCCTGACCCAAAGAGTTTATAATCTAAGATAGAGAACAAGTGAATAAAACAAAGAAATGGAGTTGGGGAGGCAAGGTAAAAAGTGAAACAATCACATTTAGTCACAATATTCACTAATGTTTGTGGGGACCTCAGCTATGATGGTTTTGGAGGCCATATGAATATCCTAGAATCATAGGTTTTTAGGAGAAGGAACTGTTGTGATCTAGTCTGATTCCTTGTATAACATAGGCCATATAATTTCACTTTCTAATTTCTGTATTAAACTCAATGTCCTCTAGTTGAATTAGAGCCTGTCTTTTAGAAAGACATATATTTTCTTGATTTTAAATATTTCAAATAGAGAATTGTAAATGGTTTCACTTAATCTGCACCTTATTTCCCATTTGAATTTGCCAAGCTTTAACGTTTAACCAGTGACTCTTGTTATGCCTTTGTCAGGTAGATTAAAGATCCCTCTACTCTCACATATTTTCTCCTCAATTATAGTCCATGATGATATCACTTCTTACATTTCTTCAATAAACTAGGTAGTGGTCACTGATGGAGCTGTCTAAGAGATACCATAGGCAACACAGGTTCTTCTTCGTGTGATTGCTCAGGTGTATTCCACTATAGGTGTGCATGCTCGCCACGTGTACCGGTGCCGGAAGTTTTTCCCTTAGCAGTATCTGTAGTGGGGGAGCACCGCTGCGACCCCTGGAGTGGCGACGATATATCGCGCCATAAAGGGGGCTGCGTGCTCCCCCAACCCTCAGTTCCTTCTTGCCGCCAGTGAAGGTAGTTGGAACTTGCTCCAGCGTTTATAGCCTTAGTGGTATCTAGTTCACTGAACTGTTTCTTTGCTGGACTTTTCTTTCGTTAGTGTCTGGCTCGGAGCATGCCCCGTGGCCCAGGCTTCAAGTTGTATATGACTCTTGTCACAACTCTATGCCCAGAAGCGATCCACACACTCAGTGTCTTCGCTGTCTGGGCGAGGCTCACATTAGTGAGCATTGTAAGATTTGCCACTCCTTCAAGCCTCAGACAAAGCGGGAGTGTGAAATCCGACTCCGCGCTTTGCTAATGGAGTCGGCACTGGCCCTGGCACCGGCGCGTCGACCCGGCACCACGTCTTTGGTGCGCAGCGAGGCACCGTCGTCGACTTGGCACTGCTCTCCCAGTAAGAAGCAAGGGAAGACTCAGCGGCGCTGAGAGAAGGAGAGGGGTGAGGCCAGACCCGAGTTGGGCAGCCCACGATCCCCGTCGGGACAGAGACCTCCGACTCGTGCTGAGCAGAGTACTCCGGTCCTGTCTGCGCGAGCCTCGCCTGAAGTGTGCATGCCTTCGACGCCAGAGGCAGTTCAGGCCGTGACATCCTAGCCCTTCCAGTGCCGGGAGCACCGCTTCAGTCGGGCCCCCGGTCCCGTGGAAAGCCACCTTTGGGCGCCCATCAGCCCTCCCCAGAGGTATCGGAGGTCAAGGTACCTTCCAGGGTCGAGGTGCCGAGCAGAGGCCCGCGTCGTACGTCAACTCCGTGTGCCAGCTCTTCTGCGAGCGAGTCCCACTCCTCTGGTCTCGAGCGCTGTAGAGTAGGTGACAAGAAGCGACACCGTTCTTCCTTGAGTCTGTCTGAGAGGAACAGCTCCCGATGCCGTCGGCACCGGCGCTTGTATTCCAGCGCCCGCCGTCACAGAGGCCGTGCTCCCAGTCGGTCCCGAGAGTCCCTGGCACCGAGGCGCCGTGGCCACAGACGCCGCAGGGAATCCAGAGACAGCTCCTCAGACATCTGCCTCTCTACTTCATCCAGGTCGAAGTCTCGGGGCAGGAGCCGTCACGACAGAGACTGTTCCAGTCGTTCCTACGGCACTGTGCGCTCCTCCAGGACTTTGGCGTTGGCATGCAGCCGTCTCTTCCCGGGCCGCAACGCACTGCAGGAGCAACCAGCTCTGCCTGCGCTCCGGGCGTCCCAGTTCCATGCCGTTCCCTGGCAAGGACAATGGTGCCAGTGGGTACTGTGGCCTCAGGCACCCTCACAGCTGGGACCTTGCTCCGTGGTGGGAGCCTCTCAAGACCGCCTTGTGTCGCCTCCCCGGGACCGGGATGGTGCTGCGGACGCCGAACAACGGCACCGACCCCGGGACATGACCCGGACGTCGAGCTTACGATGCTGTTGGTGGCTGAGGGCACCGCACCATCTGCCTCTTCGGCGCCGGGCGATTCAGTTGCGGTACCGCCTCCCTCTTCTCAAGAGGACTTCAGGGCGCACCAAGAGCTGCGGTGAGTGGCAGCAAATCTTGAGCTCCGGGCCGAGGAGATGGAGGAGCCCTCCGACACCTTGTTTAATGTCCTCATCTCCTTGATACCAGGGTGGGTGGCCCTCCCATTCCATCAGGGGGTGGTCAACATCACCTCTGGCAGACTCCGGCCTCTCTTGGCCCCATTTCCAAGAAGGCCCAAAGGAAGTATTTCGTCCCCGCAAGGGGTCACTAGTACCTATACACCCACCCGGCTCCGAACTCTTTGGTGGTAGTCGGTCCATCACCATGAGCGGAACGGCCAGCCTGCTCCCATACCAAAGGACAAGGACTTGATACCTTTGGGAAAAAGGTTTATTCGTCTGCCAGTTTCCAGCTCAGAGTGGCCAACCAACAGGCACTGCTGAGTTGTTATGAGTTTAATCTCTGGGGATCCCTCCCCAAGTTCGAACCCCTTCTTCAAGACAAGGACAAGAAGGAGTTCTGGGCTCTGGTTGAAGAGGGTGCGTCGGCGGCCAAAGCAGCTCTCCAGGCGGCTTCGGACGCAGCGGGGACAGCCGCTCGGTCAATGGCTTCGGTGGTCTCCATGCGAAGGGCATCGTGGCTCTCGCTTTCGGGGCTGTCCATGTAGTCCCAATCGATAATGCAGGACCTGCCGTTTGATGGCAAAGCGTTATTTGCGGACCAGACAGATACCCATCTGCATGGGATGAAGGACTCCTGCACCACCCTGCAGACACTGGGCCTCTATGTCCCACCTTCTAAGGACAAGCCCAGGCCTCAAACCTCTGCTCCTCTGGCTTGGGGCAGATACGAAACCCCGCCTAAGCGGGAGAGAGACCAAAGGCGTCGGGCCCAATGCCAATCCCGTTCGGCCCCAAGGCCCGGGCCCTCGAAGGCCAAGAGGCTGGGGAAACGGCGTTTTTGACTTGTTGAGGGGGGTCACCAGACCTGTTGCCAGTGTACCCCCCACCCTCCAGTTAATAAAGTTGCGTTTTATCAACTGTTTATAGGTTTTCCGACTGCAGTGGCCCCGTATAACGTCGGACCAATGGGTCCTCAGCACCATCTCCCAAGGGTACAGATTGCAGTTTGTTTCAACCCCTCCCCCAACCATCCCCCGTCCCGGGAGCTGTCCGGGGACCTGGAGCATACCCTCCTCCTCCGCCAGGAGGTAGACCGCCTCCTCTCCCTCGGAGCTGTGGAGAGAGTATCTTGGGAATTTCAGGGCAAGGGATTTTACTCCAGGTATTTCCTCATCCCGAAGGCGAAGGGCAGGCTTTGGCCCATACTCGACCTGTGGAATCTCAACCAGTTCCTGGTTCGTTGCAAATTCCGCATGGTGTCCCTGGCCTCTATTATTCCATCCCTAGACCAGGGGGATTGGTTTGCGGCACTGGACCTCCAGGATGCGTACTTCCACATCCACCCTGTCTTTTTGACGAAGGTAGTCTCGGCTTTTCATATGGATCAGGACATTTTCCTCCCGGTCCTTTGCCCTAAGCCCCATTCCTCCAATGAGGAACTCCGCCTGCACATGTTAGACGTGCGCAGAGCGCTGGCCTTCTACCTGGACAGAACCAGGCCATTTAGGAAGTCTTCCCAGCTGTTCATTGCGTCGGCCGAGCGCTCGAGGGGACGACCGGTGTCCACTCAGCGGATTTCCCGCTGGATCACCTCATGCATTCGCACCCGTTACGACCTGGCAGAGATTCCCCCGCCTCCTATTGTGAAGGCTCATTTGACGAGAGCCCAGGCCTTGTCAGCGGCCTATGTGGCTCATGTCCCTATTCAGGACATCTGTAGGGCTGCTACGTGGTCCTCTGTCCACACCTTTTCACTGCACTATGCAATCGTCTCCCAAACGAGGGATGACGCCGGGTTTGGTAGGGCGGTGCTCCGCCCGGGTAACCCTTAAAACTTAAACTTCTACCCGCCTCCATCAGGTATAGCTTGGAGTCAGCTATAGTGGAATACACATGAGCAATCATTCGAAGAAGAAAGGACAGTTACCTGTTCCGTAACTGGCGTTCTTCGAGATGTGTTGCTCAGGCGTATTCCACGTCCCACCCTCCTTCCCCTCTGTCGGAGTTGTCTAGCAAGAAGGAACTGAGGGAGGGGGGAGCACGCAGTCCTCTTTATGGCGCGATATATCGTCGCCACTCCAGGGGTCGCAGCGGTGCTCCCCCACTACAGATACTGCTAAGGGAAAAACTGGCACCGGTGCACGTGGCGAGCATGCACACCTATAGCGGAATACACCTGAGCAACACATCTCGAAGAACGCCAGTTACGGAACAGGTAACTGTCCTTTTTGGGGATGTTTTGTAACTGTTGGGAAAGTCTGAACTTGGCACATGAATTGAAGTTCTGGTTTTGATTATAGTTCTGTTGGTTTTCAGCATAGAGCAGGGGTGGGCAAACTTTTTGGCTTGAGGGCCACACCGGGGATCCAAAACTGTTTGGAGGGCAGGGTAGGGAAGGCTGTGCCTCCCCAAACAGCCTGGTCCCTGCCCTCTATCCGCCCCCTTCCACTTCCTGCCCCCTGACTGCCCCTCTCAGAACCCCTGACCCGTCCAACATCCCTCCCCCTCTCCTTGTCCCCTGACTGCTCCCTCCTGGGAGAATCTAGAAATAAAGAATGTAGATCACCCTTAGAAGATGGAATCCTGGAATAAAGTGACAGTGAAAAGGACTTGGGGATAATGGTAGATAACCAGTTGAATATGAGCTCCGGATATGATACTTTATCTACGAGGGCAAACATAATTCTTGGATTTGTAAGAAGTAAAATGTCAAGTAGGAGTAGGGAAGTGTTATTACCTCTGTACGTGGCATTAGACTATTGCTATAGAATAGTCTGTCCGCTTCTGGTGTCAACACTTCAAAATGGATGTTGAAAAATTGGAAAAGATTCAGAAGGTGCTACAGGAATGATCTGAGATCTGGAATACCTGCCTTATCATGAGAGACTTAAGAAACTTAATCTGTTTTAGTTTATCCAAGAGAAAGTTAAATGACTTGACTGTGGGCTAAAAGTGCCTCATGGAGAAGAGATTTCTGATAGTAGATGGCTCTTTATGCATTTTCGGCTAAATGAATGAGATCCAATGGTTGAAAACTAAAGCTAGATAAATTTAGTCTAAAATAAGGTGCAATATTTCAAATTAGGGTGATCAACCATTGGAACAACTTTCTTATGGGTGAGGTGGATGCTTCATCACTTAAAGTCTTTTAATGAAAAGACCAGATATTTTCTAAAAGATAAACTAAAGGGCAAAAAAGTTATGGTCTTGACGCAGAAATTCCTGTGGGAGGTTTTATGGCCTGTATTATTCAGGAAGTCAGACTCAGTGATTGTAATGGTCCCTTGTGGCCTATAATCTATGACTATTAAATGAAGAGGAGATGGTTTGGGCTGTTTTATCCTCACAACAACAACAAACCTTTGGACCTAGGCGATGTTTGTGTGGCTCAAACATGCTGCTTTCTGGAAAATTGTAAGACCGCTGCTCCACATGCACATGTGTCAGAGGCCGTAGTCTTTCTTTTTCATAAATGAGCCTGTTGGTTTTATGAATTGGCTTCTTTTCCTGTGTGTGTGTGTGTGTGTGTCTGTATGTATGTATGTTTTCTCCCCAACCCATCCCCAGAATCATGGTGCTGGAATCCACTTTCTATGGCAGATGTAAATCCCTGTCCTTGATATGGGCAAAGTAATGTTGGTGTAAAATGTAATTTTCTTTGACAAAGAGATAAATTAACATAATGGGATTTTGGTGTAGTTACTTGGGAATTTCTATGCAAAGAGATTCTTGTATCTAATTTCACATTCTATTTTAAACAGAGCCTAATCCACCAATAGATGAAGTGATCAGCACACCAGGAGTGGTGGCCAGGTTTGTGGAGTTCCTCAAACAAAAAGAAAATTGTACATTACAGGTGCACAATATTTCTCCCCCCACCCCCTATTTTATGAATGGAATTGGTGATCATGAAAATTAATGTCGGGATGTTAGTAGCTAAAAGCAGGTACACATTAAGCAAGCCACCACCTTCCTCCCAGGCTATGACAATGAAACTGAATCTTAACTCAAAGGACTCCTGCGATTTCAGCTTTAGGCCTCGGAGAAGAGGCTGAGTATGTCAGGTCATAGTATGGTGGCTAGGATGGGACCACCACATTGACTTTCTTCTGTATCAGAAGCAGGATTTGAATGCCAGCCTGGAAAGGTGAAATACCAGTGAACTATCCCACATTGTCTTTTTTCTCCTTTGTGTGATTGCACATGTCCATTCCACTTCAGGTATGTGCATGCCCAATGCACCAGAGTTTCTTTGGTATGACCTGCCAAGGTGACGCATGCATCTTCTGCTGCCTCGTGTTGCTCCATAATCGTATACAGTGCGGAGCCACCCTAGGTCCCTCTGATTTCCTTCTTACCACTTGTGATCAGTAGTTGGAGCATGTCAGCTTGCTTCTGCAAGATTTCATCCCTTACAGGGAATGTCTTATCCTTCTGTAAATAGTTAATGGTACTTGTTTGATAGTTAGAAAAATAACAAATGAAATTTATATTAATTTTTCTTTTCCTTTGGTATTGGTTCACTATTGTTACGGGGTGCCAGAGCCCAGTACCAAGATATGGCTTGGTCTCCAGTGTTTAAACCTTGTGCTGGCTGCAAAAAATTGAAGCTGGTGAGTGACCCTCATTTAGAGACTGCTGCCAAATTTGCAGAGACTTTAAGCCTTGGATGAACAAAAACAGAGGCAAGATTACACCACATCTTTATGAAGGCCTCCCTGCATCAGCCTTCTGAGTCTTCCCTCTTGGGGCTTGCACTGAGTACTTCAGCATAAGTTGAGAATTGCTCCACTGGACATTGCCTTGGAATGCCTGCACCAATCCCCTTCCCTGGTGACAAAGAAGAAGCACAAGAGGTTGGAATAACCCAAGGAGCTGAGACTTAGCTCCACTAAATGATTGAAGTCCCTGGTAAGTACTCAGGAGGACAGGGAGTATGTCCTCTGGCAAGAGATGCTCTCTGGTACCAATCTCTTCGAATACTTCTGTGCAACAACATCAGCAGCAAGAAAGCCTCTTGGTACCGATGATACTGGAGGCCTACGCAGCAGCGCAAGATCTACTCTGCCTTTCAGTACCCGACTACCCCGTGGTACAGGAGATACTTTGGTACCAGGTGAGCTATCTTCAGGACCTGGGGATGGACTTACCTCAGGCTTGTGGTCAGTCCTTGGTACATTGAGCATCCAATGTTTTCTCAACCGGTGCCGTTTAGGAGTGAACCTACTCTGGTACTGATATCCCTGTTACTGCTATATCAGGAATGGCACCCATAGACTTTGGCACTGCTTGATGTAGTGCGCTACCATGGTCAGCTGACTCAGGATCGTCCTCAGAGTCGGAGTTAACTTCTTGTGCCTTTCCCTTCTGAGATATACGATGACACTCCCCTTTTCATTGAGGGAGTTTCGTTACTGGTGCCTATTGCATGTCCCAAGACAGTCTAGATTAGGGGAACCTTGGAGCACTCATGGCTGTGGTCCTGTGCCATACCCATAGCCCTATTGGAACCCTTGGGGCATGCCTCCTGCTTCCAGATCTTCCCTTTTTAGATCTACTGCCAGGCGGCATGCTAACTCACGTGATGAGGTCCAGGAGTATGTCTTCGGTACTGAGCAAAACACTGTAAGCCTCTGAGCTATGAAACATCCACTCGCTACAATGCAGGAGGATCAGTCTAAGCCTTCTTTGCATTTCTCTTTGTCATTGCCTGATGAGATTGTTGCTCCTGGAGATACATCACTAGTCTAAGATGACTACAGGGCTTAGTGAGACCTTTTAAAGAGAGTAGCTACATCTCTTGATATCCCTGTTGAGGTAGTCCAGGAGAGTCCTCATGGACTTGTGGACATTCTGGAGTTAGCAGGGCATTCTAGAGTCTCTCTCCCGATCAACGAGGCCATCCTAGAGCCTATAAGATCCTTGTGGCATATGCCATCCTTGCTGCCTCCAACAGTCAAGAGAACAAAAAGAAGGTACTATGTCCTTTCTCAAGACTATGAGCATCCCGCGTCAGGTTCCTTGGTGTCTTGGCAGTAAATGAGTGTGTCAGGGTTGTCCTTCTTCTACCCCAAAGGACAAAGATGCAAAGAAATTTGACATTTTTGGTAGGAAAATATATTCCATGTTTGGTCTACAATTTCACATTGCTAACCAACAAGCATTGTTGGCCAGATATGACTTCTCTGTCTGGGATAATATGCGGCAGTTCTTAGATAAGTTGTCAAAAGATGCGAGAGAAGAATTCCAGGCTCTGTTAGACTAAGGGCAAGCTGGTGGCTCGGACCTCTCTGCAAGCATCCTTAGACAGGGCAGATTTAGTGGCTAAAGCCATGGCATCTGCAGTATCTATGCACAGATGTTTATGGCTTCAGTCCTTGGGTTTTCCACAGGAGGTCCAGCAGAGGATACAGGCTTTCCCCTCTGAAGGTCCTACATTCTTGTAGAAGCTAGATGAGATGCTCCACAGTCTTAAAATTTGAGGACCGCATTGAAATTATTGAGAATTTACATACCATTCCTTAAAAGAAAGCATTTCCACCCTTAGTTTCTACATAGATACCTGCCTTTCCCACTGAGACCGCCTGTCCAATCTAGCAAACAAAGAAAGAACCACGGGAGAAGACCAATCCCTTATCAGTTTTCTTCTTCGGCAGATTCTTCCAGACAATCAGGGAAACCCAAACTGTCTGTTGAATGGTCTTGTCAAGCACAGAGTACCAGATCACATCGTTCAAGTTTCTCCTTTCTCTTATTTTTTCCAGCAGGGTTTCCTGCTTCCTATTTGCTTGCTCCCATATTACCACAGATGCTGAGTCCTAAGTAGTGAGGAATGGGGATACACCTGGCAGTATATTTCCATCTCTTCCTCCCTGACCGTCCCTCTTTAGGGACCATTGTCATGAGGGTGTCCTCCTCTGAGAAATGCAGTCTCTTCTCTGTTGGGAGCTCTAGAAGAGGTGATCACCCTCCCTGCACTGAGGGAAGGGTTTTTAATCATATTACTTCCTGATTCCAAAGGCAAAAAACGGTCTCAGGCTGTCCTCCATGGGAAGTTTGAACAAATATATAAAGGAAATAAGGTTTTGCATGGTTGCCTTGGCCACCATCATCCCCTCCTGGTGACTGGTACGCTGCCCTTGACTTGAAGGACTCCTATTTCTACGTGGCAATCCATCCAAGCCTCCAGAAATTCCTAAGACTTTTGGTCAACAACATCTATTATGAGTTTACAGTTCTACGCTTTGACCTGTCTGCTGCCCCGCAAGTATTTACAAAATGCACAGCAGTGGTTGCAGGATTCCTAAGGAAACAAGGTGTGCAAATATTTCCTCACCTACATAACTGGCTGTTATGAGATCTATCCAGGGTCTGTTGCCTTTTTGGAGTTCGGATCTGTTGATTAATTAGGACTAGTCAGTCTTCTTCCAGTTCAGAGAATGAATTATAGGAGCAATCTTGGATTCTGCAGTAGCCAGGGCATTCCTGACAATGTTAAACATTTCCATAGATCTAAAAGCTCATCTGTTTACAACAGTAAAAAATTGCCTCAGTCTACTGGGACACATGACCTCCTGCATGTACGTGGTTCAACATGCCAGACTTCATCTCGAAGTTGCCAGGCTGGTTAAAGTCAGTTTGAGCTTGTCATGCAGTGACAATACCTGCAGGAGTACTCGCTCTCCATCTGATGGTCTGGATGCTCCATGGATAAGGCAGAGAGTTCAGGGAATGTGCAAAACACCTTCTACTAGATAAACTTATATGTTGAAGTGGAAATGATTCTCCTTATGGTCAAAACAGAAGGGTGTTTCAGCAGTCCTGGCCTCTAGCCAACATGTTTTTTTCTCACCTGAAACAACAAGGCCTATTGATTAGTTTAATCAGAATTCACCTGGCAGCTATTTTTACTTTCCACCTCCAATTCCAGGCTGTTCAGTATTTTCTGATTCTGCCAGTCTGATTCTTAAAGGGTCTGGTTAGGTTATATCCCCACGTCATAGATCCCATTTCTTCCTGGGACTTAAATGTGGTGCTAAGTCAGTTGATGCGTCCTCCCTTTGAACCCATGGCTATTTGCTATTTGCTGCATCTCTCTATGACAGTAGCATTTTTTGGCAGCTATTACCACTGTGGAAAGAGTGGTGGAGTTACGAGCTTTGATAGCTGAAACTCTTTGCACAGATTTTTATAAGGAAAAGTTATAGTTTCAGCCACATCTGAAATTCCTGACTGAAGTAATATCGTAATTCCACCTCAATCAAGCCATATATTTACCAACTTTCTTTCCTAAGTCCTATTTTCATAAGGATGAGGAGAGACTGCATACCTTGGGTGCTAGAAGGGCGTTGGCTTTTTACTTAGAATGAGGTCTTTCAGATCTTCATCACAGTTGTTTGTCCGTTGCAGACAAGATGAAAGGCTTTACAGTCTCAATGCAGAGGATTTCATCCTGCATTATGTATGTGCATTGACATTGCTGATATACTCTCTCCAAGCAGAGTGGTAGTGCTCACTACAAAATCTCAGGCAGCTTCTGGAGCTTTTTTGGCTCAAGTGCCTATAGCAGATATTTGTAGAGTTGCAACTTGGTCATCGGTACCTACCTTTACAACTCATTATGCTATATCTCAGCAGTCCAGAGATGTTGCCAAGTTCAGATGAGTAGTTCTTCAGTCCTCGTTCAGGTAGACTTTGAAACCTACCTCTGGATTGAACTATTTATGAGTCACCTGAAGTGGAATGACATGTGCAATCACATGAAGAAGACAATACGGTTACTGACCTGTTCTGTAGCTGTTGTTCTTCGAGATGTTGCACATGTCCATTCCATGACCTACCCTCTCACCTCTATATCAGTGTCTGTCCGGTAAGAAGGAACTGGGGAGACCAGGTCTGTGGTGGCTCCACCTATTATACCATTGTGTAGCAGTATGAGGCAGCAGAGAGTGCATACGCCACTCCGACAGGTATCACTGATTGAAAAATCTCTGTCTCTGGTGCACTGGGTGTGTGCACACCTGAAATGAAATGGACATGGGCAACACATCTCGAAGATCAACAGTTAGAGCAGGTTAGTAACTGTTTTTATGCCAATCCAGAATGAAAAATTTAGACCTGAATATAGATAACTTCCAAGGTGACAAAGGTAGGAAATCTGTAACTTTTCTTGAGTTGGTTTTGGAAATGTGATTATGGTTTAGAATAGAAGTTAATCTCCTTGTCACAAGCCTATCCCTTGGGAATGCCTTTCACTTTTACTCTGGTTCATTGTAGCTGGAATTTTTTCCTGGCCAGTAGAAAATAGAGGGAAAGGAAGGAAATCTGGCCTAACCATACCAAATCTATACAGATTAATGGTAGTTTAATTTAATAAAATAAGTGGGTTAGAATAAATGTTCTTTCAAAATTCATAAAATAACAGGTACTTTTTCAGTGCAGTGTGCAGGTTAAACGCTGTCTTATGGAGTTCTTCAGTACGGGCCAGGGTTTCTTTCCTCTGTAATAGAAGGGTGTGATAAATTAGGATCTCTTCACACAATACTCTTGCACTAGGTGGCCTCCACTGTAATGGGAAACACTGCTTCTTCTTTGAGTAGTATCCCGATGGATGCGCCACTGTACGTGTATCTGCGTCCCTCTGCTGCTGATCAGAGAATTTTGGTAGCAGTGTCCATTTGACCCGTGCATGTGCTGTCTTTCGCCCCTCTCCCCTTCCTCCCTGTGGTCTGTCATGAGGCTAACCAGCATTGCGCATGTGAACTCTTCTCAGTTCCATCTCAACTGCCCGTGGCTAGAGATGGAGCTTTAGCTGACTGTTAGTGGATCATTGCATTCTATAGAATTACTAGTTGGTTCTCTAATCTTTTAGAGCTCCCTTTTCTTTTTTCACTTTTCACTTTTATTTATTTATATAGCTAAAAAAACACCTTTATGTTAAACTTTGTTTTTCTTTGCCCTCCCCCCTTTCATGGACAGGGCATGTCTGGTTCACTGGGCTTCAAGAAGTGTCTCATTTGCAAAGAATCTATCCCAGTGACTGACTGACATTCACAGTGCGTCTGCTCCCTGAGAGAGAACCACATCCCACAGAAGTGTGGGTTTTGCCAACAATTGAAACCCAGATCCAGAGGGATAGAGAAATGAGACTCAAACTTCTCCTAATGGAAGTGGCCCTCCAACCACCCTCGAAGCTGCGCCGAGACTCCTGATGGCGAGAATCCTCATCGCAACCCTCTACATCTAAGGGAGATGAGCTTAAAAAGTCAACCATGAGCCACTGTCACAAGACCTATATGAAAAGGCCTGTGAGTCCCCACAGCAAGCCCCGACCGAGCCGAAAAGTATCTCTGGCTCCCTTGGTATCGTTGGTACTGACAGAATTGAAGCCATCTAAATCTGGTACCAAGAGCTCACACAGTACTACCCTGACAGAACATGTTGGGCTACCTAAGGATGCGACAGGCACTGGCAAAGAATCATTGGTACTGCAAGAAAACTAGAGAATCCATCATAGGCAAGGCTCCTTCAGTGCAGACATCAACGTCGGTACCATTGTCGGCATGCCATGCACCAGTGGACCGTGTGATCAACCACATCACCAACTCTTTCGGTGCATATGTCTCAGTACTGCCAAATGCTACTGGTACCGCTGACTGCAGCACTGTCGGACTTCCGGCACGCGACAGACCTTTTGTCTGACAAACTGGATTCACCTCTGCTTGGTACCAGGGCCCCGCTGCCAAGTCCACCCAGAGCTCCAGACTTGCCAGTGACATCATGCCATGCACCCCATTTTTGAGTGCTGAGTCAGACAGTGAACAAGAGGACATAATCTCCCACCACTCCTCTCATGTACCCTACAGTACCCATTTCCAGCATGGACCTCAGCCGTACCACCCATCTGACCCCCAGCCTCCTTGATATGGGCTGCCGTGGTACCAATCTCTCTGGGACCCTTCTAGGGTTGTCAACCCTTCTGGTTTTGCCAGGAGTCTCCTGGAATCAGGCCCTATCTCCCAGAGGCTACTGAAGCCAAACCGGGAGATTTTCGGTACTAAAAGTCCAGCAATGCAGCGGGGCTAAGGCAGTCTTCCTGCCTGCTCTGGCCCTGTGCCGCTCCCGGGAGTGGCCAGCATGTCCCTGCGGCCCCTGGAGAGGCCAGGGGGCTTTGCGCGCTGCCCTCACCCTGAGCGCTGACTCCACAGCTCCCATTGGCTGGGAACTGCAACTAATGGGAGCTGCGGGGGTGGCGCTTGCAGGAGCAGTGCGGGACCAGGGCAGGCAGGGAGCCTGCCTTAGCCCTGTAGTGCTACCGCCCGAGGTAAGCGCCTCACAGACGGAGGCTGCACCCCGCACTCCCTTCTGCACCCCTACCCCAGCCCAGAGCCCCCTCCTGCACCCAAACTCCCTCCCAGAGCCCACACACCTTGCCCCCACCAACACGCCAAGCCCCTCGGCCCCAGCATGGTGAAAGTGAGATGAGGGTGGGGGAGAGCGAGCGACAGAGGGAGGCGGGGATGGAGTGAGTGGGGCGGGGCCTCGGGTAATGGGGAGTGGCAAGGGTGTTTGGGTTTGTGTGATTAGAGAATTGGCAACCCTAGGCCCTTCCCACCCTCTCAGTGGCCTTACTTGGGACCCTTGGCAGGCATATAGACACCGTGCCTCTCGTGGCTCTAGCTTGGCCTATCAGGAGCCCATGAGACCCCTCCTTCGGCTGCTGTGTCGAGGATGTCTGAGCCCCCTGAACAGTTAGGAGAGGAAAAAGGCTGAAGTCGAGGAGGAGATTACCAAGGGGACCAACTTCTCATCTTCATCGCCAGATGAGAGAGTGATGCCCCCTCCTCTGTCGTTGGCAGATGACTTCAAGCTTTTCCAGGAGCTAGCTCAGAGGGTGACAGATGCATTACAACTACCATTACAAGAGGTGACTAGGTCACACCAAAAGCCTATTGGACATTCTACACTCCACTGCATTGTTCAGAGTAGCCCTTCCTAATAGTGAGGCCTTCTTGGAACCTACAAAACTCATATGGCAGACCCCAGCATCGGCCCTGCCAACATGTAAGCAGGACAATATAAATTATTACCTGCCAGCGAAAGATATGGACTTTTCTCTTCTCTCAGCTGCGCGCCCCCCTCCCTCCCAATTTGATCATTGTGGATGTGGTGAATTCAAGAGGCTGTCAGCATTACCTGAAATCCACCTTCTATGACTGGGACTGGAAGCACCTTAATCTTTTTGGCAGAAAAATATTTTCAAGGTGGTCATTTTGGCGATGATTATTCCAATGTTAGAAAAAGGAGACTGGTTCACGGCCTTGACCTCCAAGATGCTTATTTCCACATTTCGATCATACTGTGTCACAGAAGGTATTTCAGTTCAGATTCACCCTAGGCCAGGACCACTACCAGTACAGGATACTCCCTTTTGGCCTCTCATTGCCCGCCCCTCCCCCCCCCAAGTATTCTCCAAGGTCTTTTCTGTGATGGCAGCCTACCTACACTTCCAGGACATTATGGTTTACCTTACCTGAATGAGTCTCCTCAGGGGGCATTCCTTCGTCGAAGCCCAGCGAGTTATCCATACCACTCTGGATCTATTCAAGAGTCTGGGCCTACAAATCCATGCACAAAAATCAACATTAATACTGATACAGAGACTAGAATTCATAGGAGCCAATCTCTACTCTGAGCGAGAGCGCTCCTCCCACAATACAGATTCCTCGGTCTCGCCATACTTATAAAGACAGTGCAATCCAGCCCTCAGATATCGGCCAGACATTGCCTTCAGCTTCTGGGGCACATCAGTGATAGCTCATGCCAGACTTTGCATGAAATGCCTCCAAGCATAGTTTAGTTCGGGTTGCAGACTGAACAAAGACAACATAGACAAACTACTATTGATGCTCACCAAAATCAAACCATTCATGAATTGGTGGAAAGACCCAATAAATGCCTGCACAGTGCTGTCTCGGCTCCACCCTAAGCCCCAGTTTGCAGCTCCCATTGGCTAGGAACCACAGCCAATGGGAGCTGCGGGGTGGTGCCTGCGGGCAGGGGTGGTGTCTGCGGGCGGAGGAAGCACGTGGAGCTAGGAGCTGAGGGAGTGGAGCCCCTGTTGCCCTCCCAGGGAGGGCCCCCCCGGTAAGCACCGCCCTAGGCCCAGCCCTGAGCCCCCCTCCCAAACTCCTATGCCTGAGGTGCGGGGGGGCCCAACAGTGCCCCAGCAGCAGTCAGTGCGACTGGCCCAGGGGCTGCCTGAGCTGCTCGGGCGGCTCCCAGGCCATCTGGGCCGCTGCAGAAGTTACGGAAATCCACAGAATCTGTGACCTCTGTGACAAACATGGAGCTGTAGTCCTGGTGGACAATATAGCGTGCAAGTACAGGCGAGTTTCATCTTACGCTGGGGTTACGTTCCGCTGTCAGCGTGTAAAGCAAAAATCGTGTATAGTCAGAATTACATTGAGTGTAATGGCGGGCGGAATAGCCCGCACTAAAGGTGCAGTATTTAAATTGTTTTTTTTCTCTTTTGCCGACCGTGCAAAGCTGAATTTGTGCATGTTAAATGCGTGTAAGATGAGACTCGCCTGTATTACATAAACCATCAAGGAGGCGCCAGGTTGCCCTCTCTTTGTATGGAAACACTAAAGCTCTGGAACTGGTGCATTTCTCACAATGTTGCAATATGAGTGGCTTACCTACCAGGAGTACTCAACACAACAGTGGACAGTCTCAACCACAAATTCCCACATGACCACGAGTGGGAGATAGACTCAGTGATACTCCATGACTTACTCCGACAACGGGGGACACTGATAATAGACTTCTTTGCTACTTACCAGAACAAGAAATGTACATAGTACTGCTCCAGAGCTGGCATCAGCCAGCAGTCCATGGGGGATGCTCTCCTTCTCTCATAGGAGAAGGGCCTTATTTATGCCTTTCCCCCATTCCCTCCATTGCTGAAAGTCTTGTTGAAAATAAAAAGAGAAAAAGCAAACATCATGCCGATTGCTTCCACCTGGCCAAGATAGTCATGGTACCCTTAGCTGGCACAACTGGTGCTGTGTCCACCAATGACTCTTCTTACTAATGACACCAACCACTTCTTACTCCCTCTCCCAGAATGAGAGATGTACTCTCCATCCCAACCTACAGATATTATGTCTCAAAGCCTGGCTCTTTCATGGTACCAGGACATAGAAACATCACGCTCTGAAGAGGTACAGGAAGTGATATTACACAACAGGAAAGTGACTACTTCTCGTACTTACCTACAGATGTGGACTAGATTCTGGATCTGATGCCAGTCCAAAAGAGTCACCCTGGATACAGTCACTCTACCTGTAGTCCTAGACTATTTGCTGAATTTCAAGAAATCAGGATTGTCTTAGCTAACTGAAAGTACACTTAGCAGCAATAGTGACCTTCCACCAGTAGGTAGAAGAGTACTCAATTTTTTCACAAACTATAAAGAGGTTTTTCAAGGCCATATCAAACTTCTTTCCACAATCTAGGCTTCCTACCCGACGATGGGATCCCAATCTACTATTAAAAGGACTGACTAGACCGCCCTTTGAACCCATGGCCACTTGTTCTTCACCTTTCCATGAAGATGGCATTCCTGATCGCCATTACCTTGGCAAGAAGGATAGAGAGAGAGCGGCCCTGATGGCGCATTCCCCCTTCCCAGTATTCTTTCCTGACAGTCACATTTAGACCACATCCAAAGTTCACCCCCAAAGTAACTTCCATATTTCACGTGAACCAACTCATTCATTTTCCAACCTTTTATCCCAAACCTCACCAGGATAATAGGGAAGCCATCTTCCATATGCTCAAGGTAAGGAGAGTTTTAGCCTTTTATTTGAACAGGACAAGAGTTTTTAGAAAATCTCCAAGACTCTTTCTCTCCATCGTGGACAGGTCTAGAAGCCCACGATTTCAGCTCAAAGATTCTCTAAATGGGTCTTGGACTGTATCAAACTCTGTCAGATTCGCAATTTAGCACTCCCATTTACAATCTGCACACATTCTGTGAGATCTGTCGCCTTCTCCAAGGGTATCCCTATATCAGAAATCTGCAGAGCAGCTACCTGAGCATCTGCACATACATTTTGCAGAACACTGACATCCTGGGGGACTCTGCTGCAGATACCAGATTCAGTGCCACGGTACTGTCATCCATCACAGACTCGACTCCAAAGCCCAAGCCTTCAGTGGAGGATACTGCTTGGGAGTCACCTACAGTGGAGCATTCATAGGGACATTACTTGAAGAAGAGAAGAAGTTACTCGCCCTGTGCAGTAACAATGGTTCTTTGAATTGTGTGTCCCTATGGGTGCTCCATGACTCACCTTCCTCCCCTCTACTTTGGAGTTCTCATCATACACTCTGCAGTAGAGATGGAACTGAGGAGGGTTCACCTGCACAATGCTGGTTAGCCTCGTGGCAGACCACGAGGGGGAGGCAGTGCATGCACGGGCTGAACGGGCGCTGCTACCAAAATTCTCCGCTCAGCAGCGCAGGGACGCAGATACACCTACAGTGGAGCATCCATAGGGACACACATCTCGAAGAACCATCATTACTGCACAAGGTGAATAACTTCTTCAGATTGGCATTTGTAATCTCCATGGACCACTTTTCTATATGTAAGATGAGAATAGGTGAAATAGTGCTTCATTTATGCATAGATGCAGTCCTCCACGTCCTGACACGTTGTCAGTGCAGCCCTAAATTGGGCAAAATTTTGGCTCCCCTACTGTGCAAATTACATCTCCTGTGATTAAATCTATACTGAGCATTGAAGGGCAAAATGCAAACTAAATTAAGCCTCTAAATGTGTCAAACATCCCATGAACTGGGCTGTAGAGGGTAGAGATACTTCTTTTCCCTGTGGGGCATCAGGTGCCTCATGCTCTGTTACACCTGGAAAAAGAACGAGGAGTACTTGTGGCACCTTAGAGACTAACTAACAAATTTATTTGAGCATAAGCTTTTGTGGGCTAAGCGAGGACTGGCCTGTCTCCCAGGATCTGAGAGTGAGGGATCATCCTTCAGGATAGGTTGTAGATCCTTGATGATGTGCTGGAGAGGTTTTTTTGGGGCTGAAAGTGATGGCTAGTGGCGTTCTGTTACTTTCTTCGTTGGGCCTGTCCTGTAGTAGGTGACTTCTGGCTCTGTCAATGTTTCTTCACTTCAGCAGGTGGGTATTGTGGTTGTAAGAACGCTTGATAGCGATTTTATAGATGTTTGTCATCAAGGATCTACAGCCTAGCCTGAAGAACGACCCCTCACTCTCAGAGATCTTGGGAGACAGGCCAGTCCTCGCTTAAAGACAGCCCCCCAACCTGAAGCAAATACTCACCAGCAACCACACAATAAAAACACTAACCCAGGAACCTATCCTTGCAACAAAGCCCATTGCCAATTCTGTCCACATATCTATTCAGGGAACACTATTATAGGACCTAATCACATCAGCCACGCTATCAGAGGCTCGTTCACCTGCACATCTACCAATGTGATATATGCCATCATGTGCCAGCAATGCCCCTCTGCCATGTACATTGGCCAAACCGGATAGTATCTATGCAAAAGAATAAATAGACACAAATCAGACATCAAGAATTATAACATTCAAAAACCAGTCGGAGAACACTTCAACCTCCCTGGTCACTGAATTACAGACCTAAAAGTCTCAATTATTCAACAACAAAACTTCAAAAACAGACTCCAATGAGAAACTGCAGAACTTGAATTAATTTGCAAATTGGACATCATTAAATTAGGCTTGAATAAAGACTGGGAGTAGATGAGTCATTACACAAACTAAAAACTATTTCCCCATGTTAATTCTCCCCCTACTGTTACTCACACCTTCTTGTCAACTGTTTGAAATGGGCCATCCTGATTATTACTACAAAAGTTTTTTTTTCTCCTGATGATAATAGCCCACCTTAATCAATTAGTCTCATTAGAGTTGGTATGGCAACACCCATTTTTTCATGTTCTCTGTATATCTATATCTATCTTCCTACTATATTTGCCACTGCATGCATCTGATGAAGTGGGTTTTAGCCGACGAAAGCTTATGCTCAAATAAATTTGTTAGTCTCTAAGGTGCCACAAGTACTCCTCATTCTTTTTGCTGATACAAACTAACATGGCTACCACTCTGAAACCTATTACACCTGAGTTATTCCTCCTCCTCTTCTGAGCAAGGAGCTCTTTTCTTCCTCCCCTCCCCAGAAAAATAACCAAAAATACAGGAAGACTTCCCTCTAGCTTCACAATGTAGTTACTAGCAAGAGAAGCTGTTCAGATAAATGATTGCCTCACTTGAAGAAACAGGAGGTTTCGCTATGCGTCTCTGTCTCCAGGCAAGAGCTTTTTCCATTATTTTAATTTTTTTTTCGTCTTCTTGATGCCCCCAGTTGGCAGAGGGTTTTTGAGAATAGGAGTCTGCCAGACATTACCTGTTTTGTCCTCGTTCACAGTGTAGCAGATCCAGCTAAGATCAAAGGGGCTTCTGCTTGCAGCCCAGCTGTACAATAATGCACTGCCTCTCCCACTCTGCACTAATGTGGTAGGCAAACTTTCAACTGTTTGGAATAGAAATTTGGGACAGCTTTGCAGAATCTCCAAGCCAATAGCTCCTTGTTACTCAGTGCCCTCCGCCAAGGTGAAACCTGGCAACAAGGGCTGACTCAAACAGCAGCAACTTAGCAGGCAAGCTTTTAGTTGCTTGGAGTGGAAATTAAGTAGCAGGAGCTGGTATTTTGAAAAAACCAATCTGGGATGAATTATGGTATCCAGGAGTTGCAAACCACTGTGCAGGATGCCCTATCGATTTCAGCCTGCCATAGTAACCAGGTGTGTTGCCCCAGAAAGGGTATGTCTACACAGTAAAGAAAAACCCATGGCTGGCCTATGCCAGCTGACTTGGGCTGCGGGGCTGTTTCATTGCTGTTTGGAATTCTGGGCTCGGGCTGGAGCCCAAGCTCTTGGACCCTCCCATCCCGCAGGGTTCCAGAGCTCAGGTTCCAGCCAGAGCCCGGAAGTCTACACAGCAAAGAAACAGCCCCGCAGCCCAAGCCCTGCAAGCCCAAGTCGGCTGGCACAGACCCACCGTGGGTCTTTTTTTTGTTGTGTAGACATAGCCAAAGAGCCTTAGCTAGTCCTTGTTGGTATCTTGAACTCTCTCCTCCAGTTTAAAAGAAACAAACAAACAAAAACAACCCCACACTCGAATGGCTCCATTCCCCATATTTAGTACCAATTACCATTACATCAGGGAAGGCTGAGGGTTATGTGCACAGATATTTGTTCCCCAGACATCTCCTTCACAAGTGGGTTTATGCAGCATGGCCTAGCCTGCCATTTCTCCATATTTGAATCACTCCTCTCATTGGTTTTGACTCACTGAGTCAGCAGAGCAGTCTGGACTATACTGCCAGCCTGCTGATGACAGTTAACCCTCTGTTCCCCTGGCACCCTAACTGGGATGAGGGGGATGTATCTGTGTGGCCTAATCTAGTCCTCCATTTTAGGATTGCTTTCTCTGTTTTTTATTTTTCATAATATGCAGCAAAGTGACCTAGCCCACACTGCTAATCTGTCAGTACCAATAGATCTTTTGTTTTCTGTTTGGCCTCTCATAGGTCAGTGTAGTCTAATCCAGACTGCCTTCTTACCATACCTGCTGATTGCTTTTCTTAACAATCAGCCTAGCCAATACTGTCAGCCTGCATGTGCCAGTAGACCACCAAAAAAGTTGAACTATTCAGGTTGAGGTGCATCTGCTTCCACTTCCCCTTCATGCCAGATCAGCCTACCCTGCCATCTTATTGAATCTGACAGCAGCTTTCATCGAAGTGCTATTGCTGAGTGTCTAGTTCTTATGCCATCAACCTGACAGCTTCAGAGGACTATGCATCTGCACTAAAATGTCAGCATCAAGGGAGGAGAGTGCGCCATTTTGTTGCAAGATGTAAAACCAATTCAGCAAAGCTTTAAAGCACACACAGCATTATTTCACGAGATTCCAGCATGAATGCTCATGCCCAACTCTGGTCTTCATCATTGCTATCATCCCCTACATTTTTTAAGATTTTTTGTTTGTTTGCGAGGAGTAGGGGGGTGGTATGAGGGAGAGCATTCCTGTTTCTTCTGGAGGCAAATCATAGACTGGGACACTAGCAATAGATGTAGCTATCTACCAAATTCTTTTCTATAGAAAGATGGAAAATCTTGGGATTCCCTCATACCAGTGGTTCTGGCTTTGCTGTAAGTCTTTTCAATTTTGTTCTACAATAAGTGAATAAGTAAAAGTACTTTGCCAGGAGATTGCTTAATCATTCATAATGTTTATTAGTCAGGCCATATAACTTCTCAGTTTATGCATTTGGTGGTGGAATTGGAGAGGCTATCAGTGCTCTGAGCAGCTCCACTTGATGGCTGTACATTGTAAAGCTAGAGGGTGTGTGTGTGTGTGTCTTTTTGTTTTTTAAAAAAGAGGAGAGTCTGTGCTTGGAAGATGAAGAAAAATAACCCAATTATAATAGATCATGGAGCATCAGGTGCCTGCTTCAGAGAAGAAAAATGACAGGAATGTAAATAAATTTTAATCGTAACTGTCTCTTTTTAAAGAAATTATCCTCCCCTGTTCTGTGAACTCTTCTTGTTGCTTCCTAGTTCACTGAAGATATCTATTGCAGTCTGACAAATACCAGAAGCCTCATTGCAGCCTATCCTGTTTGTTGCATCACAGAATAATGAACATTTATTTGAAAAAAGTTGCAAATGCAAATTATTAACAAAGTTAAAAATTGCAGTTTGAAAACAGACCTTCCTCTTACTTGCTGAGCCCTGATTTTATCCCCTTAAGGTTCTGAGTATGCCTTTACTATATTTGATTTAATCATTAATTCCAGTGTGCAGGTTAGTGACTGTTGCAGGATAGATATGTAGTCTTGAAGTCATGAATAGTAGTATTGGCAAGCAAATTAACCTTTTAAAGAGATATTGTTGAATAAAGAATAATTTATATATTTAAAAATTCATTACTAATGTTAAAATTGGAACAATTTATAATGTCTAGTTTACTTTTCAGCTATTGATGCTGTTTCCTTTTTTGCATTTCAACTATAATTCTTTGGTTGTACTGTAAATTGGTTTCTAGATAATCTTATTTTGACTCATGCGCTAGCACATTGTAGCAATATTTAGCTTTTCATATGACTTTGGGAATCAAATCAAATTGTGGTGGGTGGGACGTTTCCATTGACACAGTAAACATTTCTGATAAAATATGTTTTACCAAACCATACATTTTAATAAATAATGACATTGTTTTTATTTAAAATATTTGTAATTTTTAAATAATTATGTGGATTTTGTTAATTCAAGATCTTAATTTAACTAAAAGTAAGTGTAAGTGTGTGTGTGTGTGTGTGTGTGTGTGTTTTAAATAAATACATCATGCACTAATAAATCCTAACAGTGATACAGAACACAGGGGTAACTAAAGAAATATTATACTCCTTATTGTAGAATAATATCAGGTCGTAATTAGAAGGAAACACCATGGAAAGAGGTTAGGAAAATCTTAATATTCGTTCCTAATAGATTCTAAAATGACACCCCTTTCTTCCATGTATCAATAAGCTTGTGTCAAGCAGACTATTTATCCATCTCTGGTTCTGAGTGCGTGTTCGGGTAGATGGCTGACCAGTGCATTGGACGGGGAGACTTGAGAGGCTTTGAGAATTATTCCTGTGTGAAAACTCATATATAAGGATTCCATTCTTGCATATACGACTGTTTGGCAAAGAGGAAAGGGAATGGAACAAAGTAAAAGCTTCTGTGGAACTTCATAACAAAAATAAATGGTGGCTGAGATGCCATGGAAAATTTGATATTGTTTCTGTAAATCATCTCTCATATTAATATCTTTAAATTACATCCCTATTCTTGAAAATGTTTGCAAATTTAGCCCAGTTAATTTGTTTAGTTACACGATAATTTTCTGTAATGTTTATTTTTTTATAGAAGATGTTTACACTTCCTGCTACTTGTGTATGCTACTGAATGCTGCTAGTGAATGTTGCCCCCTGTATTTTATGTTCTAGTTTGAAGCTGCTTGGGTGCTGACAAACATTGCCTCTGGAAATTCCCATCAGACTCGGATTGTGATTCAAGCAGGAGCTGTCCCTATCTTCATAGAGCTTCTCAGCTCAGAGTTTGAAGATGTACAGGAGCAGGTAAAAAACAACAGTGATATCTTTGAGTCTTCCTAGACAAGGGAGCAGGAGCTAACCTAGCAAGAGTATCAGATGTTTCTGGAGGGAGGGATGAATTGGGAAGAGAGTTCTGTATAATTGCCTGTCTCTGTGATAGATGTGGTAACTTGCTAGCATATGCAGTTGTGACTGCCCCTCTTACTTTTTCAAAATGGTATATTTGACAGTCATATACCTATTGTCAATGGGTGAATATATGTCATCTCTAAAAATGGATAACACTTTCCTACCTTCCAAGGAGGTTATATTGCTTTGTATTTAAATCGGTACTTTAGAAATGTACAGTATTGATCATTGTATTTCTTCTGTAGGAGTGAGTAACATTAACCAGTGTTTGCTGTGTATCTATTACATGTCTTAAGAGAAACATTCTGAAACAGAATACAACTTTAAGGAGTTAGTAGTTCTCTTTGTAGGATGAGACTAAAATGGAATAATACAGCATTCAATCTTTATTCTGTACATGACAGTTAAGTATTCTCCAGACTAAATTAATATATTTAAAGTCTATAAAGGGCCATTATGATCATCTAGCTTGACTTCATGCATAACGTCGGCCAAAAATTTCACTCAGTTATTTCTGCATCAAGCCCATAACTTGTGTTTGAGCTAGAGCATATATTTTAGAAAGACATCCAATCTTGATTTGAAGACTTCAGGTCATGGTGAATCCACCACATATCTTGATAGGTTGTGCCATTAGTTAATTACTCTATTTTAAAAATGTGCACCTTATCTCTAGACCAAATTGATCAAACTTCAGCTTCCAGACATTGGATGTTATTTCTTTGTCTTCTCAATTAAAAAGTCTTCTATCTTCCCATGTAGCAACTTATAGACAGTGATCAAGTAACCTCTTAACCATCTCTTGGGTAAGTTATATAGATCAAATTTTCCCAATTCTTTCACTATAGTGTATGTTTTCCCACCCTCAAATAATTTGTCCCTTTTCTGAACCTTTTCTAATTTTTTAAAATTCTTTGTGATTTGAGATCTGGACATGATTGCAGTAATGGTCTCTCACCAATGCTGTATACAGAGGTGATACCACTTCCCTTCTTATACTTGATATTTCTTTGCTTATTATATCCAAGAATTGAATGAAACCTTTTAGCTACAGTATCTCACTGGGAGCTCATGTTCAGCTGATTATCCACCATGACCCATTGTTCTTTTCAGAGTCCACAGTTTACCAGGATACAGTTCTCCATTATGTAAGTGTCACCTACTTTCTGTTTTTCCTAGATGTATGACACTGCATTTGTCTGTATTAAAATGCATGTTCAAAAAATGAGCCCATTTTGTCAAGTGATACAGATCACTTTGTATAACTGACCTGTTCTTATTATAGATGGTGTTGGTAGTACTGCTTATAATTAAGGTTGCCTAACACTTTCCATTAGAAGACCCTCTTTCCAGTTGCTTACAGCTTTCCAGACTTAAGCTGGGCTAAAAAAATTTCATGCTAGAAGGCTATCTCCAGCTGAATTATTCTGGAAAGTTTCAGGTAAAACAATGTAGCTGATTCAGAGAACAAGATTAGGGAAAATGTTATGTTAAAAATCCTTATAACCATTTCATTGAAAAACTCTCGTGCCTCCTGTTTTTTGAGCAATGACTGGAAATTTGATGGGGAGTCCACCCTAATGTCAGGCCTGTGCCTTCTGTTGTCCCTGTGAAAATCCACCCAGATTTGGCTAAGTTGTAAGCCTTTGAAAATCAGTTTGCACATACTCAGAGGTTTGTTAGAGGCTAATGGCATTATTTTCCAAAATTCCATCTTCGCTAGCATTCGCCACGCCTATAGAGCAGTTTAGCGTACTACATCCCAGACCTGTAGGCTGAGCAGGACCTTCCCTGCAATTGTTACTCGTCTCCTATGCTTTCAGTGCCACCCCAGCTGGCACTCAAGCACCAGGGAGGAAGAGAAATCACTCTGATACATATGCAGAGAGATAAGTGGGGGTGATAGATGAGGATAGGGGGACCAGGCAGGAGTTAGCAGAGTGTAGGGAGTACAGGGAGCAGAGAATGTGACAGAAGTTGTTGGGGAAGTGGTGTGGGCAGAGAAGTATGGGACAAAATGATTTATAGCCACTAGAGCAAACACCCATCCAGAACTTGGAATTGAACCAGGATTCTTGAGTTTCTACACGTCTCGGAACATAAGAACATAAAAACGGCCACACTGGGTCAGACCAATGATCCATTTAGCCCAGTATCCTGCCTTTAAACAGTGGCCATTGCCAGATACTTCAAGGAGAATGAACAGAACAGGACAATTATCGAGTGATCCATCCCCTGTCATCCATTCTAAGCATCTGGCAGTCAGAGGCTTAGAGATACCCAGAGCATGGGGTTGCATCCCTGACTATCTTGGCTTAATAGGCATTGATGGACCTATCCTCCCTGAACTTAGCTCATTCTTTATTTAATCCAGTTATAGTTTTGATCTTCACAACATCCCCAAGCAATGAGTTCCACACATTGACTGTGTGTTATGTAAAGAAGTATTTCCTTCTGTTTGATTTAAATCTGCTACTTATTAATTTCATTGGATGACCCCTGGTTCGTGTGTTACATGAAGGGGTAAATAACACTTCCCTACTCACTTTCTCCACACCGTTCATAATTGTATAAACCTCTATCATATTCCCTTTAATAATCTCTTCTATAAATTGAACAGTCTCAATCTATTTAATCTCTCCTCATATGGAAGCTGTTCCATACCCTTAATCATTTTTGTTCCTCTTCTTTGTACTTTTTCCAATTCTAATGTATCTTTTTTTGAGATGAGGTAATGAGAACTGCATGCAGTATGCAAGATGTGGGTGTACCATGGATTTATATAGTGTCATTATAATATTTTTTGTCTTATTATATATCCCTTTCCTAATGGTTCTAACATTGGTTTTTGTTTTTTTTTTTTTGAATGCCACTGCACATTGAATGGATGTTTTCAGAGAATTATCCACAATGACGGCAACATCTCTTTTTTTGAGTGGTAATAGCTAATTCAGGCCCCATCACTTTGTATGTACAGTTGGGATTATGTTTTCCAATGTGCATTATTTTGCATTTATCAACATTGAATTTCATTTACCATTTTGTTGTTCAGTCACCCAGTTTTGTGAAATCCCTTTGTAACTCTTCACAGCCTGCTTTGGATTTAACTATCTTGAGAAATTTTACATCATTTGCAAACTTTGCCACCTCACTATTTACCCCTTTTTCCAGATCATTTATGAGTATGTTGAACAGCACAGGTCCCAGTACAGATCCCTGGGGGACACCACTATTTACCTCTTTCCATTCTGGAACTGAACGACAGGGGATGGAGCTTATGTTATATTATGTTGTTAGCCGGTATCTGTGAGACCCTTTGGTAAAGCCTCTCATATCCGTCTCTTGTGGCTGGTGAGAACAGCCTACTAGTGTTACCACTTATTCTGTTAGCTCAAATGATACCGATCTGTGCTGTGGGTCTAAAGGTCCTAACCCTGCTGATGACCTGTGCAGAAATCATTGTTTCAGCATAGTGGAACTTTTGGTGGTGGTGGTGGTGGGGTTCAGTTTACTTAAACAACAACAACCCCTAAACAACCACCCCCACACACACACTAAGGAAACTACCAACCAAAAACTGGACACCATATTCCAGTAACAGCTGCACTAGTGCCAAATACAGAAGTAATACAATCTTTCTACTCAAGATTCACCTATTTATCCATCCAAGCATTGTATTTGCCTTTTTGGCTACAGCATCACTCTTCCAAATCATTGACTGTTAAATAGTGTAGAATGAAGAGCCGATCTCTGAGCGACCCCACTAAAAAGCACATGTGCTTCTAGATGATTTCCCAGTTACAGTTACACTTTGAAACCTATCAGTTAGCTAGTTTTCATCCACACTGACTTTGTATTCTTCTAGTTTTTTAATCAGAATGCTGTGTGGTACCAAGTCAGCTGCCTTACAAAAAACTGCTGCATGGACACCAGGGTGTATTTGATTTAAATCATGATTTAAATCACTAGTCAGGAAGACTTGATTTAATCATGGATTTCTACATAGAAGTGCATGCTTGTTGGTTGTTATAACCTTAATACATATTCTTCACAACTCAGAAGTAGATGTAGGTTTCATTTTTAGACGGTACATACTATACATTTTTAAAGTGATTTATTTTGGAAACTTTTCAGATTAGTTTTACAGCTATACCAGAAAATGAATCATTGTTTGGTTATTTCATTTACAAAAGGTAATTGAAGCAGATAGTTATGAAGTCACTGGGAGGTGAACTATCTCCAATTCGCTAATCATTAATATTTAGATAATTTTCTTGCCATGCTGTGTTAGGAGAAGAACATCACCAGACAGACATTTAAATTGTTTTTTTAAACTAAAACAATAATTCAGCAACTATGGGGTAGGCAGAGTAAAGGCATATATGTTAAGAGCGCTTATTTTGGCATTGCTGAAAGGGCAGTGTTAAGTTTGCATAGGCAATCTTAACTGTGCATTTCCTGGTTTTCAGAAGTTTGAGTTTTGCTCGATTCAATGTTCTGAACAGAGATGACATACTACCAAAAAAAAAAAAAAAATTGGATTTTTTTGATAAATGCTTTTTGAGGGAAAAACTAAGACACATTATAGCTCAAAGATATCTCATTATGGAATAGGGATTATAAATTCTAATTCTATAGTATGAGAATATATTCATGTAATGTTTAAAAAAAGTTTTGTAAATGAGTTCCAATAGTTCATGGAATAGGGACCCAATCTTATGGGGTTCCAGGGGCTTCTGTAGAGATTATTTAGGTTAATCTTTCTATCTATCCAATGGGTAGAAGTGCTCAGTTTAGAAGAGAACATCAGAGATGCTTAATTTTGCAGTTCTCAAACTGTGGATTTGTGTCTCCAGAGATAACATGCTTGTTAACAGCAAAAATGTTTTTAAATAAATAAATAATATATAGAGGTGAGAGATAACAGACCTCAACCCTATTGTCCCTCTGCAATTTGTGTACACAGAGTCAATCCCTTACCTCTCTCTAAAAGTGCAAAGTTTCAAAAAGTTCAATGAATAGAAGATTGTTGTGGGCGGAATAGATCTGGACAAGGAGAAGAAGTCTGGAGATAAATGTGAGAAGGGAGGGACAGGCAGTAGAAACAAAAGTGAAAATGTTTGAGCAGCATATTCCAGAAGTCTTGAGATCTTTCTGAGTGTAGCCTTCATTGATTTCAGATCTACCATACTATTCTCTCACTAGAAGGGAAAACTTATAATGGCAGCAGGCCATAAAAGAGACCCAGTTTGGGAATAAGAACCATTCAAGAAATATAGGTTTGCTGATGATGTTTTAAAGAGAGTCACACCAGTGAACTGGTGGAAGTCACTTAAGCACTTGGATTCAGAGAGACTGTTGAAGTGATAATCTCACTTTTAACAGCAGTAGTTTCTTCTGCCAGTGTAGAAAGAATATTTTCTTCCTTTGCAACCCATTTACTTTCACCTACAGGGTTCTGTCTGTCACTATTAAAGGAGAAAAGGGGTGTGTGTGTGGGGGGGAGATTTATAACAGACAACTTGTAGCAAGCAACATGAGTTACATCTATAGTTATATACATAACATGTCTTGTATCTCTGCAGATCCTAGCTCAAATGGCCCAAAGCCTACCCTACCGACACCCTCCTGAGGCGCACCAAATTTCAAAAGAATCTGACACAGCATGTCAGTCTGAGGACTTAGGTCGATCTAGAGACAGCAGTTGTGATGGAACCTTAGCTATAGTGGTGCAGCTGTGACACTGTAATAATAGCAGAGACATCTCAGCCCCAAAGAGCTCACAGTCTAAGTGAATTGGTGCATGTGTGCAGGGTTTGTGTATGAATTGGGATGTACTGGCAGCACTGGGGCTGCTGGGGATTTTGGATGCACTGGCAGAGATATGGGGTACAGGAAGATGGGGATGCAGGGTGATTAGGGTGCATTGGAAGAGCTGTGGAATTCAGGGGGCTGGGGTGCACTGGCAGAGCTGCGGGTGACAAGCCTCCCTCACCTAAGACCCCAACCTCTCTCCCCTTCTCTACCACCCCATCCCCATGTATCTCTATCTCCATAAACGTCCCTTATCTTGCTGCAGCCTCAAATCCACTTCCTCCAGTACCTCTCCCTTCCCAGGAAGCATTCACATGTCTTAATTATTTCCCCAAATACTTGGATTTCATCCCTGCGCAAAATAAAATTGACGCACGTGACTCATAAATTGTGACAACCTCCAGCAAAAAGCAACAGAGGGTCCTGTGGCACCTTTGAGACTAACTTTCTGTTAGTCTCAAAGGTGCCACAGGACCCTCTGTTGCTTTTTACAGATTCAGACTAACACGGCTACCCCTCTGATACTTAACCTCCAGCAACTTAGTCCAAAACTCCTTTTGTTTTAGGTGGGGGCTTGTCATTAACTTCTTCTTAGTTATGTTAATTGAAAGGAGAGTTCACAGCCATCTATCTCAATTAGATCAGTAATTCATCCAATCATTAATACCTATCAGTTTAACAATACAAGGGAGCGGAAGGAAACCGGTTTTACGGGGGAGGAGCTGTAACCCATGGTCAAATGACCCCAGATGTAGATCACTTATCCTACCCCACACTTTTGAGGAACACCAAATTTCAGAACAATCTGCGTAACTGTTCGGATTTTAGAGCACTTACAAGAATCACCTTTAAAGTATATAAAATGGCAGGAATGGAAATGCTCTAGCTGTTTTTCTGTATTAGCACATGTACACTGTGAAAATGAACGTTTTCTTAAACACCATTCTCAGTGTGGGTCCCCCAAAGATTTAGCAGGCGCCATGTATTATCTTGTGTAAACCTCAACAGGTTTGAGACCATTTTGACCTGCATCACATTAATAGTTGGATTTCTACCTCTGCACAAAAAACCCCACATAGAAACTTTTGGAAAATGGCTGGGGGAGAAGGGGGCCGTATATCTCCGCAACCCCAAACTCAAATGACCCCAAATTTGGGTCACTAACCCTACCCTTCACTTGCCTGAGGCACACAAAATTCAAAGGAAACCGATCAAGCATGTCAATTAGAGAACTTAGAAAGGGCAACCTTTAAACAGAGATCATGATGCAACATTAACTATAGTGGCAGGACAACCTGTTTAATTATAGGCAGGCCTGTTTTCCATTGTTAAATATTGGCACAATATTAGCATTCTTCTAGTCCTTTGGAATTTCCCCAGTATTCCAAAACTTAATGAAAATCAATAGAATCATAAAATATCAGGGTTGGAAGGGACCTCAAGAGGTCATCTAATCCAACCCCCTGCTCAAAGCAGGACCAATTCCCAACTAAATCATCCCAGCCAGGGCTTTGTCAAGCCGGGCCTTAAAAACCTCCAACGAAGGAGACTCCACCACCTCCCTAGGTAACGCATTCCAGTGTTTCACCACCCTCCTAGTGAAATAGTTTTTCCTAATATCCAACCTGGACCTCCCCCACTGCAACTCGAAACCATTGCTCCTTGTTCTGTCTTCTGCCACCACTGAGAACAGCCGAACTCCATCCTCTTTGGAACCCCCCTTCAGGTAGTTGAAGGCTGCTATCAAATCCCCCCTCATTCTTCTCTTCTGGAGACTAAACAATCCCAGTTCCCTCAGCCTCTCTTCATAAGTCATGTGTTCCAGCCCCCTAATCATTTTTGTTGCCCTCCGTTGGACTCTTTCCAATTTTTCCACATCCTTGTAGTGTGGGGCCCAAAACTGGACACAGTATTCCAGATGAGGCCTCACCAATGTCGAATAAAGGGGAACGATCACGTCCCTCAATCTGCTGGCAATGCCCCTACTTATACAGCCCAAAATGCCGTTAGCCTTCTTGGCAACAAGAGCACACTGTTGACTCATATCCAGCTTCTCGTCCACTGTGACCCCTAGGTCCTTTTCTGCAGAACTGCTACCTAGCCATTCGGTCCCTAGTCTGTAGCAGTGCATGGGATTCTTCCGTCCTAAGTGCAGGACTCTGCACTTGTCCTTGTTGAACCTCATCAGGTTTTTTTTGGCCCAATCCTCTAATTTGTCTAGGTCCCTCTGTATCCGATCCCTACCCTCTAGTGTATCTACCAGGCCTCTAGTTTAGTGTCCTCTGCAAACTTGCTGAGAATGCAGTCCACACCATCCTCCAGATCATTAATAAAGATATTAAACAATACCAGCCCCAGGACCGACCCTTGGGGCACTCCGCTTGAAACCGGCTGCCAACTAGACATGGAACCATTGATCACTACCCGTTGAGCCCGACGATCTAGCCAGCTTTCTATCCACCTTACAGTCCATTCATCCAGCCCATACTTCTTTAACTTGGCGGCAAGAATACTGTGGGAGACCGTATCAAAAGCTTTGCTAAAGTCAAGGAATAACACATCCACTGCTTTCCCCTCATCCACAGAGCCAGTTATCTCATCATAGAAGGCAATTAGGTTAGTCAGGCATGACTTCCCCTTCGTGAATCCATGCTGACTGTTCCTGATCACTTTCCTCTCCTCTAAATGTTTCATAATTGATTCCTTGAGGACCTGCTCCATGATTTTTCCAGGGACTGAGGTGAGGCTGACTGGCATGTAGTTCCTCAGATCCTCCTTCTTCCCTTTTTTAAAGATGGGCACTACATTAGCCTTTTTCCAGTCATCTGGGACCTCCCCCGATCGCCATGAGTTTTCAAAAATAATGGCTAATGGCTCTGCAATCTCACCCGCCAACTCCTTTAGCACCCTTGGATGCAGCGCATCTGGCCCCATGGACTTGTGCACGTCCAGTTTTTCTAAATAGTCCCGAACCACTTCTTTCTCCACAGAGGGCTGGCCACCTTCTCCCCATACTTTACTGCCCAGTGCAGCAATCTGGGGGCTGACCTTGTTCGTGAAGACAGAGGCAAAAAAAGCATTGAGTACATTAGCTTTTTCCACATCCTCGGTCACTAGGTTGCCTCCCTCATTCAGTAAGGGGCCCACACTTTCCTTGACTTTCTTCTTGTTGCTAACATACCTGAAGAAACCCTTCTTGTTACTCTTAACATCTCTTGCTAATTGCAACTCCATGTGTGATTTGGCCTTCCTGATTTCACTCCTGCATGCCTGAGCAATATTTTTATACTCCTCCCTGGTCATTTGTCCAATCTTCCACTTCTTGTAAGCTTCTTTTTTGCGTTTAAGATCAGCAAGGATTTCACTGTTTAGCCAAGCTGGTCGCCTGCCATATTTACTATTCTTTCTACTCATCGGGATGGTTTGTTCCTGCAACCGCAATAAGGATTCTTTAAAATACAGCCAGCTCTCCTGGACCCCTTTGCCCTTCATGTTATTCTCCCAGGGGATCCTGCCAATCTGTTCCCTGAGGGAGTCAAAGTCTGCTTTTCTGAAGTCCAGGGTCCGTATTCTGCTGCTCTCCTTTCTTCCTTGTGTCAGGATCCTGAACTAGACCATCTCATGGTCACTGCCTCCCAGGTTCCCATCCACTTTTGCTTCCCCTACTAATTCTTCCCTGTTTGTGAGCAGCAGGTCAAGAAAAGCTCTGCCCCTAGTTGGTTCCTCCAGCACTTGCACCAGGAAATTGTCCCCTACACTTTCCAAAAACTTCCTGGATTGTCTGTGCACCGCTGTATTGCTCTCCCAGCAGATATCAGGGTGATTAAAGTCTCCCATGAGAACCAGGGCCTGCGATCTAGCAACTTCTGCTAGTTGCCAGAAGAAAGCCTCGTCCACCTCATCCCCCTGGTCTGGTGGTCTATAGCAGACTCCAACCACGACATCACCCTTGTTGCTCACACTTCTCAACTTTATCCAGAGACTCTCAGGTTTTTCTGCAGTTTCATACCGGAGCTCTGAGCAGTCATACTGCTCTCTTACATACAACGCAATTCCCCCACATTTTCTGCCCTGCCTGTCCTTCCTGAACAGTTTATATCCATCCATGACAGTACTCCAGTCATGTGAGTTATCCCACCAAGTCTCTGTTATTCCAATCACATCATAGTTCCCTGACTGTGCCAGGACTTCCAGTTCTCCCTGCTTGTTTCCCAGGCTTCTTGCATTTGTGTATAGGCACTTAAGATAACTCATCGATCGTCCCTCTTTCTCAGCATGAGACAGGAGCCCTCCCCTCTTGCGCTCTCCTGCTTGTGCTTCCTCCCAGGATCCCATTTCCCCACTTAGCTCAGGGCTTTGGTCTCCTTCCCCCGGTGAACCTAGTTTAAAGCCCTCCTCACTAGGTTAGCCAGCCTGCTGGCGAAGATGCTCTTCCCTCTCTTCGTTAGGTGGAGCCCGTCTCTGCCTAGCACTCCTCCTTCTTGGAACACCATCCCATGGTCAAAGAATCCAAAGCCTTCTCTTCGACACCACCTGCGTAGCCATTCGTTGGCTTCCACGATTCGACGGTCTCTATCTCGGCCTTTTCCTTGCATAGGGAGGATGGACGAGAACACCACTTGCGCCTCAAACTCCTTTATCCTTCTTCCCAGAGCCACGTAGTCTGCAGTGATCCGCTCAAGGTCATTCTTGGCAGTATCATTGGTGCCCACGTGGAGAAGCAGGAAGGGGTAGCCATCCGAGGGCTTGAGTCTCGGCAGTCTCTCCGTCACATCGTGTATCCTAGCTCCTGGCAAGCAGCAGACCTCTCGGTTTTCCCGGTCGGGGCGGCAGATAGATGACTCAGTCCCCCTGAGGAGGGAGTCCCCGACCACCATCACCCTCCTCCTCCTCTTGGGAGTGGTGGTCGTGGAACCCCCATCCCTAGGACAGTGCATCTTTTGCCTTCCAATCGGTGGAGTATCCTTCTGCTCCCTTCCCTCAGATGGGTCATCTAGTCCACTCTCTGCATTAGTACCTGTAGAGAGAACATGGAAACGATTGCTCACCTGTATCTCCATTGCTGGTGCATGGACGCTTCTCTTTCTCCTTCTGGAGGTCACATGCTGCCAAACCTCTTCACAATCCTTCTGTCCCTGCTGCGCCTGCTCTGAATCTTCAGAACATTGCGGCCGTAGAAGCATCTCCTGACGTCTGTCCAGGAAATCTTCATTTTCCCTTATGCAACGCAGAGTCGATACTCGTTTCTCCAGACCTCGAATCTTCTCTTCCAATATGGAGACCAGCTTGCACTTTGTACAGACAAAGTCGCTTCTGTCCTGTGGAAGAAAGACAAACATGGCACAACCTGTGCAGGTTACAACAGCTGATCGCTCACCTTCCATATCACCGTCCTCTTAAGAACTTCCTCAACTGTTGCAGGAACTACTCAGAGAAACCTGCAGATGAAAGCCTCAGTGCGCTCTCCCCAAGCGAGCTCCCAGGCAAACTCCCGCTGTTAGCCTCTGCTGTTCGCCGCTCAGCCTCAGCTGGTTCGCTGTTAGCCTCAGCTGGTTCGCTGCTGACTGCCCTTATATACCAGTCAGGCCCACTCAAGGTCCACCTGGAACAAAGCATTCCCAATTCACACTTTTCAAACAAACAAGCAAGCAATCAAGCACACGGTCAAACTGACCAACTGTCCCAGCAGCAGACACTCAGATACTCACCAACACAGCCCCCCTAATGCAGCACTTAGCATACCTCCTCTCGGACAGCTCCCAGGCAAACTCCCGCTGTTAGCCTCTGCTGTTCGCCGCAGAGGCTAACAGACCATATCAATGGTCCAGAGAGGTCTTTGGTAACTCTTGCAACTTTTCAACATAAGTTATCCAGACTTGCTGATTTAAAAACATCTAGCTTTAGTAGCTGCTGTTTCACTTCCTTCTGAGTTACTGTGGGAATGGAAAGTATTTAATCATCATCTCATATGACTATCTGTTTTTTTCCTAAATACAGAATAGAAGTGTCTGTTGTTTCCATCTAGTAATAGACCAGTACCATTGTTGGGATTCCTTTTGTTCCACAGTGAGGATAGTTAATCATTGGAACAATATACAAATTTAAGGGTTGTGGTAGATTCTTCATCGCTGGCAATTTTTTAATGACGATTGGATGTTTTGCTAAAAGATATGCACTAGTGTAAACAGGAATTATTTTGCGGCAGTTCTATGGCCAGTGTTATGCAGAACGTCAGAAGAGATGATCATAGTGGTTCCTACTGACCTTAGAATCTATTAATCTAATACACTTAAATGCCTTACTGTGCTTAACCCTGCTGGTCATATATTTCTCCCTGTGTCCTTTTGCTTCCATTACTGATTTCTATGATCCCTCTGATTTATATTCATTGCTATCAACTTCCCCTTCATTCCATTTTTTATTTTTCTATATATCTTTTATATATAAAAGCTGCTTTTACTTCCCCTAAGTCAGGTTTTCTTTTTTGTAACCACTCTGGCCTTCTTCAATTTTGGGATTGGCTTTTGGGGCATCTAGTAAAACTGTTCTTAAACAGTTCCCAATTATCATTCACTTTTTTCTGTTTCAATTCTTTCTCCCAACTCATTTGGCTCAATTGTTTTCAGCTTTGTAAAATTGGCCCTTTAAAAAACACTAAGGTTGTATATTACTGTACTGGTTTGGACTTCATTCTGTTTGCACTTCATTCTGTTTGTACATAACAAATATGATCAAGTCATGGTCACTTGCACTACTACCACTAATTTTTAGTACTGCGATGAATTCCTCCTTATCTGTCAAGATGGCATCTAATATAGAAATCCTCTTGCTGGATATGCAACACTTCTTGACTTAGAAAACTGTTGTCTCATAGACTCTAAGGTCAGAAGGGACCATTATGATCATCTAGTCTGACCTCCCGCATGATGCGGGCCACAAAAGCTGACCCACCCACTCCTGGAAGAATTCTCTCCCTTGACTCAGCTGTTGAAGTCCCCAATCATGATTTAAAGACTTCAAATCGCTGAGAATCCTCCAGCAAGCGACCCCTGCCCCATGCTGCGGAGGAAGGCGAAAAACCTCCAGGGCCTCTGCCAATCTACCCTGGAGGAAAATTCCTTCCCGACCCCAAATATGGCGATCAGCTGAACCCCGAGCATGTGGGCAAGATTCTCTAGCCAGACCCTCTGGAAAAAGTTCTCTGTAGTAACTTTTAATATCCCATCATTGACCATTGTTGCTAATTACCAGCGATGGCACGTTATTGACCTATTGACTAAAATCACTTTATCCCATCAAACCATCCCCTCCATAAACTTATCAAGCTTAATCTTAAAGCCAGAGAGGTCTTTCGCCCCCACTGTTTCCCTCGGAAGGGTGTTCCAAAACTTCACCCCTCTGATGGTTAGAAACCTTTGTCTAATTTCAAGCCTAAACTTCCCGACGGCCAGTTTATATCCATTTGTTCTCGTGTCCACATTAGTACTGAGCTGAAATAATTCCTCTCCTTCCCCTGGTATTTATCCCTCTGATATATTTAAAGAGAGCAATCATATCCCCCCTCAGCCTTCTTTTGGTTAAGGTAAACAAACCGAGCTCCTCGAGTCTCCTTTCATACGACAGATTTTCCATTCCTCGGATCATCCTAGTGGCCCTTCTTTGTACCCGTTCCAGTTTGATTTCATCCTTTTTAAACATGGGAGACCAGAACTGCACACAGTACTCCAAATGAGGTCTCACCCAGTGCCTTGTATAACGGAACCAGCACCTCCTTATCTCTACTAGAAATACCTCGCCTAATGCATCCCAAGACCGCATTAGCTTTTTTCACGGCCACGTCACATTGCCGACTCATAGTCATCCTGCGATCAACCAGGACTCCGAGGTCCTTCTCCTCTGTCTGTAATGTTTAGAAATTTCAAGGACCCTTCAGTACTGAGAGCATGAGACCTCCAGCATATGCCATTTCAACTGAAGTCCCCCATTTTCCTACACATTATATAGTAGTTTAAGGAGCTGGTTACCCTATTCTCTAGTGTGATTTGGTGGTCTATAGGTGACACCTACTGGTACACCATCTTGAACTTTATCTGTTAAAACATTGATTCATAAACATTGAAGACCATCCTCTTCTGAGTTGTCAGTGACTTAGAAACAGGTAATGCCATTTTTGGCATAGAGTGCCGCTTCCAATTTTGCCCACTCGATCCTTCCTAAATAATATCCTAATGTGTGAATCCTCCTACCAGGTTTCAGTAATACCAACTAGATTAAATTTAATGTTCATAAGTGAACATTTCCAATCCTTCTAGTTTATTATCCTAGCATTGGTGTATTGGCAATTAAAGAATTTCTTCTCTTCACATTCTTTGGTTTCTTGATTAATTTTGTTCTCAACATCTTTATTTTGTGCTAAACAAGTGCTCATATATTCCCACTTTTCACCCTCCCCTTTTGTTATTAAGGTCCTGACATATCAACTTGTTCTGTTCTGGACAGAGCAAAAATTCCTCTCTTTATCTGCACTGCCCATCACATGGGAGATGAACACCAAGACTTACATGGCAGAAATTGGATTAAGCAGAGTGGAATACCTAGAAGTGGCCTCATACATTGTTCGTCAATTTGATGGGCTGGTGATCTGGAAACAGCAGTAATGTGTCGTGTGGCTTTTCCTTGTGTCAGGACCCAGGATGTGTGGTGGAGAATGACCTCTTGCAAAATTGGGCAATCTCTCTGCTATATGCCATCCAGCTTTTGTATGGTTGGTGGGGAGCAGTGGAAAAGACAGGAACAAGAGATGGCAGGAATATTGTTACAGCTTTCCTAGATGAAGATGCTATGAGTCTCTAACCTGATGAATCTGTCCTTCAAGTGTATGTGTCCCACGGAAGAGGTCTGCTATTGCAAAATCCAGTCCTCCATCCATGACCAAAATGATTCAAAATGGATACTTGGATGATGTGATTATCACTCTCATGGACCCTAAAAAGAAGATAACAAATAGAACGTATTCTGTTGGATGAAGCAAAGTCCATGGAGAGAACCAAAACTACCATATTTAACAAATGAATTATAGCCATGAATTCCTGGAGGAGAGCCTTAACGTTGGATGTATAAGCATTTCCAAGCAAAATATCAAGTCTTTGCAGTGTAATATCAGTATGTTCAAGAAAAGGAAGTTAGGTACAAATCCCATTGTTAATTTTTTTCTTGAAGAAGCAACCCTTACACCAATCCCAAAAGATCATAGAACACAACATTGGAACCTCATTTTTGTTCTTCATTAGTATAGCAGCAGCATCTAAGACCCCCTGTCGTGGATTGGACACTGGAACCATTGTGTTAGGCACTGTACAAATGCAGAACATTCTGCTTCTTACAGCCCTACCCATATTGAACCCTTGCAAGAGATGTCCTTATACTTCCTGTCCATTAAAGTAGACCTCCCAATAGCTACTATATCCAGTCAGATGAGTTTATGAAATTGGGAGCTTCCTTGGATGAGACCCAGTATTGTGCTTTTAATTTAGACAAGTGGTCCTCACAACTGTGATAGCATCATTCCAAAAGAAATTTAAAAAATAAAAAAAAAAAGACAGAAGTCTCATCTCAGGACAGAGAAGTCACATCTCCTTTATTGACATTTGCTAATGACCACACAGAATCAGAAATTTAGGGCTGGAAGAGACCTCAAGAAATCATCTAGTCCATCCACCCACCCATGCGGAGGCAGGATTAAATATATCTAGACCATGCTGGAAAGGTGTTTGTCTAAACTTAAAAACCTCCAATGATGGGGATTCCACAACTTCCTTACGTAATCTGTGCTAGTGCTTAACTATCCATATAATTAATAAATTATTCCTAATATTTATCCTGAATTTTCCTAGCTGCAAACTAAGCTGATTATTTCTCATCCTACCCTTGGTAGATATGGAGAACATTGATCACCAACCATCCTTTTTATAGCATTTTATGTATTTGAAAACTATGCCCCCCTCCACCTTTTCTTCTCTAAACTAAACGTGACCTGTGCTTTCAAACTTTCCTCCGAAGCCATATTTTCCAAACCTCTTATCATTTCTGTTCTCTTCTGCACTGTCTCTAATTTGTTCACATTTTTCTTAATGTGCGGTACTCGGAACTGGGGCACAGTACTCCAGCTGAGGTCTCTTCAGTGCTGAGTAGAGCAGAACAATTACCCCATCTGCCTTCCCTTCAACATTTTTGTTAACACATCCAAGAATGACATTCACCTTTGTCTCTTCAGTCTCATACTGTTCAAATATATTCAATTTGTGATAAACTATAACTCAGATCCTTCTCTTCAGTACGACTGCCTAGCCAGTTATTTCCCAGTTTGTATTTGTACATTTGATTTTTTTCTTCCTAAGTGTAATACTTTGCACTTCTCTTTATTGAATTTCAACATATTAATTTCAGACCATTTCTCCAATTTATCAAGATAAGTTTGAATTCTAATGCAGTCCTTCAGAGTGGTTGCAACTCCTTCCAGTTTGGGTGTCATCCTCAAATTTTATAAGCATACTCTACACTCCAATATCCAAGTCATTAATGAAAATATTGAATAGTACTGAACCTAGAACAGACCCTGTGGCACCCCACTTGATACATCCACCTAGCTTCAGAGTGAACCACTGATAAGTACTCTTTGGGCATGGCCTTTCAACAAGCTGTGCACCCACCTTAGTCATTTTGTCTAGGCCAAATTTCCTAGTTTGCTTATGAAGATGTCACATGGGAGTTTCAAAAGACTCACTACATTCCAGATATATCATGTCTGCTTCTCTCTCTCCCCTTCTCTCCCTCCCCATCCACTAGGATGGTTACCCTGTCAAAGAAGGAGATTAGGTCTGATTTGTTCTTGACAAATCTATATTTGCTATTACTGCAGGACTGAACAAATTGTTTGTTTAATAATTTGTTCAAGGATCTTTTCAGGTATCAAGTTAGGCTGACTGGTCTATAATTCCTCAGGTCCCCTTTTCCGCCTTTTTTGATGATAGGTATTATGTTGTCCTTTCTCCATTCCTCTGGGATCTCACCCATTCTCCATGACTTTCAAATATAATCTCTAATGGTTCAGAGATTGCTTTGACTAATTTAAGTACTAGAGTGAATTTAATTTGGGGCCTGACAACTTGAATACATCTAACTTATCTAAGTATTCTTTAACCTGTTCTGTTCTTTCCCTATTGTTAATATTATTTTAAGCATCTGTTCTCAATTAACTTTTGAAGTGTAAAAGGAACACTTCAGCCTTCTCTGGCATCCATTATTTGTTCTCCTACTCTAAGTAATGGACCTACACTTTCCTACATTGCTCTCTTACTTCTAATGTATTTATTTATAGAACCTGTTCTTACATCCCTTGCTAGTTATAATTCATTTTGTGCTTCTGCCTTTCTATTTTTGTCTATTCTTTTATACTCATCCTTAGCAATTTGGACTTGTTTCCACTTTTTGCATGATTCATTTTTGATCTTTAGTTCCTTAAAAAGAGTACCTGGCGCAGCCATATTGGTCTCTTACTTCTCTTCCCACCTTTCCTCCAGATCAGGTTAGTTTGCTGTTGTGCCTTTAATATTGTATTTTTAGAAATTATCAGCTCTCCTGAACTCCCATTTCCCTAAGATTTCCTTCCCTTGGAATCATAATTAGGAATTCCTTGAGTGTGTTGACATCTGCTTTTTTGAAGTCTGTCTTTATTTTGCTGCTCTCACTCCTGCCTTTCCTTAGAATCAGGACCTCTATAATTTCATTGTCACTTTCACCCAAGTTGTCTTCCACTTGCAGATTGGCAAGAGTTCCCTCCCTATAAGTCAGAATCAAATCTAAAATAGCCACCTCCCATAGTTACATCCTCCACCTTCTGAAACAAAAAGTCGTCCCGAGTACATTCTAAGAGCTTGTTGGACAGTCTGTCCTGATTTTCCTACCATATATGTCCAGTGTGCAGCTTGTAGGCAATATTTGGGTTCTGCTTCACCTGGCTTTCTTTCTAAGAGTATATGCCATGGGACTTATAAGTTTCTTGAGGCTTGGTCTCTGAATATTGGTTTGGCTATGCATTTGGGTCTTGATTCTTTTCTCCCACTGTTCCTAATATGGTTGTGTAGAGAATGCATCCCCTTGTAACGTTCAGGAAATGCTATTACTGTTTTGGCCCTTGTTAGTGAGAACATCCCTTTGTTGGTATTTCCAGATGAGCCAGTTAGTGAGCCTGGCTGTATATCCATACCTCACAACTGGAATATATTTTCCCTCTGTTGTCAGCATTAGCACAGAATATCTCTTATTCCTACACATACACTATAAAGGAAAACCTTGCTTCAGTCAAAAAAAATAAAAGCAGGGTGTTTTGTTTGTTCTTTCTTCACAGGCAGTATGGGCACTTGGCAATATTGCTGGAGACAGTACCATGTGCAGAGACTATGTGTTGGACTGCAAAATCTTACCCACTCTATTGCAGTAAGTCTGTTTTGATTTACTTTGTATCTTGTTCAAGATACTGGCAATAGTACTGAAGGACCTACAATGGCCAGACATGACAGGACAACCCTGACAGTTATATATAATATGTGGTATGTGTAACCTTGCAGTTAGACACAGTAAGTTTAGACCTTGATATAGGTAGACATAATTTAAAGTTTAATTCTATATAGATTTATTTAAAAAAAAATATTTAAATAAAACCATTTCATTTAAGTAAAAAAATCAGACTTTTATTTAAAAAAATATATATATTTTTATCCATGTTGATACCGAGGGTAGGTCCAGCTTCTGTGAATGTTCTTGTGTGTTTTCTCTGTTGGTCAGCAGTTCTTATTACAGTGGATTGCAGGAATGAGATTTGGAACTGAATTGTATTTGATAGGCAGCCAGTGTAGAGACCAGAGATATACCTATACCTATTGCATAGAACTTGAAGGGACCCCGAAAAGTCATAGAGTCCAGCCCTCTGCCTTCACTTGCAGGACCAAGTACTGATTTTGCCCCAGATCCCTAAGTGGCCCCCTCAAGGATTGAACTCACAACCCTGGGTTTAGCAGGCCAATGCTCAAACCACTAAGCTATCCTTCCCCCTTGTATTTTCTACCAGTTGAAGCTTTTTCCGATCTCCCTCTCCAGAGAGGGGACAGAATGCCTCTACTAGACTCACCCTCTCACTGGAGTCCCATACCAGTGCTATGGTACTGAAATCCAAGTCAGTACAGACTGTCTCTTCTCAATCCAAGAACAGCACTGCATCCTGTACTTCTAGGAAGATGTCATCTTCTGCACCAGTCATGCTGGTACCAAGCATTTTGGCACCAGGAGTCATGGCACTGAATGCCCTCACACAAAGATACATAGCACCAACCTTCTTCTCAGCGCTGTTGGAGTCTTTGGTTTGGGTAGTACATACCCACACATGGGTACTGGATTATGCCTAAGACGTCAGAATTCAAGCTCTGCGCCTCCTGCCCGTATTCATTCTCTGTCAGTGACAAGCACCAACGCTGCCTCTACTGCTTAGAAGCCCCCTCCACTCCAGATACTTGTGAGGTGGCAAGGGACCTCATAGAAAGTACTCTGCCCCAGCCCCCTGCTGTCAGAGAAAAGCCTCTGGCACCTCCTACACGTGTGCCATCTAGAGGCAAACCGGGAATGATGAGGCCACCTTCCTCTCCAGAGCGGCACTATTCACAGTCTACTTCACCCCCGGCACTGGGCCCAGTACATGACAGCAAGATGCAGGGAGTGTGTTGCTCGCGAACTCCGGCACCGGGGAATCAGCACTGGTCACGATCGCCTTCTATCGCCAGGCACCGTGATAAGGCACCAGAACATAGGAGCTGCTCTCCGGCACCGGACTTGCGGCACTGGTCTAAGTCGCGGGAAATCCGGCACCATTCATCTACATGGTCGTCACAGCACCAATCTCGAATTTCCTACTCTCGGCACCGACCACCGGCGCAGGGATCCTTGGCACCGCCGTGATCATCGCCCTCTGACTCTGAGGACGGCTCCTGCAACTCATGGACAAGAGTGGGAGACATGCTCCTTCATCCTGGCAGCCTCAATGGTCGCCTGTTGCACAGTGGCCCTTCTGGACTCCCTGGGCTTATCATCAGGCCCAGGGTACGCCTTCTAGGGTTTCTAGGTCTGTTACATCGGGGCATCACCGGGCATGGTCACAGTGGACAGAACCACCCCTCGTACCACAGAGGTGGCTCTATCCAGATCGCCCCCGCATACTACAGAGGGCACATCGGAACCGACCCCAGATCCATCCACATCTAAGGTCCCATCGGATCACGCTGAGCCACTTGGCACCAATGCTGCCCAGGACCAACCTGAGCACATGGTGGGCCATGATGACCCTATGCCTCCACTGGCCTTTTCTTCGTCGTTGCCTGATGAGGCAGTGGCAGGGGCTTCAACTTCAGCAGGTATAATTTTAACTCATGGGACTCCATGTCAAAATATAAGGAGTTACTTCCCACAGAGTCAAAGTCTGAGTTCTCGACACGGAATGAAATGAAACGAAAATGATCAGGGGGCTGGGGCACATAACTTACAAGGAGAGGCTGAAGGAATTGGGCTTGTTTAGTCTGCAGAAGAGAAGAGCGAGGGAGGGATTTGATAGCCTTCAACTACCTGAAGCGGGGTTCCAAAGTGGATGGAGCTTGGCTGTTCTCAGTGGTGGCAGTTGACAGAACAAGGAGCAATAGTCTCAAATTGCAGTGGGGGAGGTCCAGGTTGGATATTAGGAAAAACTATTTCACTAGGAGGGTGGTGAAGCACTGGAATGGGTTACCTAGGGAGGTGGTGAAATCTCTATCCTTAGAGGTTTTTAAGGCCCGGCTTGACAAAGCTCTGGCTGGGATGAATTAGTTGCTGTTCGTCCTGCTTTGAGCAGGGGATTGGACTAGATGACCTCTTCCAACCCTAACCTTCTATGATTCTCAGCTCTGGTCGAGGGGGGGAAGGCAGTTGCTAGGACATCCCTGTAAGCCTCACTCAACTCGGCTGACTCCGTGGCACGTACCATCGCATTGGGGGTGGTCATGAGGAGAACAGCTTGGCTCCAAGCGTCCGGGCTTCCCCCGGAAGTTCAGCAGACCCTGCGGGACCTTCCCTTTGAGGGTGCAGGACTGTTTTCTGTCCAAACTGATTCAAGGCTCCACAGCTTTGAGGATTCCAGGGCAACCATGAAGTCTCTGGGGATGCACACACCTGCTACCCAGAGAAAGTCCTTCAAGCTTCAGCCGGTGCAACAGCAGAGGCCATACCAACCCCGGCCAAGGCAGGATAATTACCACCAGAGGGGCAGGAATTCCAGGCATAGACCTTCCAACCCTCCCTCAGGCCAAGGGCAGGGCCCAACCAAGCCATCGTCGGGGACCCAAGCAAGGGTTTTGAAAGGATGCTAGAAGATGGTGTACCAGCCACGATTACGGATCCTTCCCCCCCTGCCCTCCCATTTTTTGAGCTGTCTATCCCACTTCTACTGTGGATGGTCCCGTATAACATCGGACTGCTGGGTTCTTCATTTGGTAGAAGTGGGGTATTCTCTCCAATTCTGCTCCTCCCCTCCCTCTCACACCCCTTCCCTGTCCCTCTTCAGGGACCCGTCTCACGAGCAACTCCTTATCCAGGAGGTGAACACGCTCCTCACCATGGGAGCAGTGGAGGAGGTTCCTCAGGAGCTAAGGGGGAAGGGATTCTATTACCATTATTTCCTAATCTCCAAAGCAAAGAGGGGTCTCTGACCCATCTTAGACCTGCAAGGACTCAATCAGTTCATGGTAAAGTTGAAGTTCCGCATGATCTCCCTGAGCCCAATTATCCCTTCTCTGGATCCAGTGGACTGGTACGCTGCCCTCGACATGAAAGACGTGTGCTTCCACGTAGCCATCTGGCCACCACACAGACGCTTCCTGAGGTTCGTTGTCAACCGCGTACATTATCAGTTCACAGTGCTTCTATTCAGGTTATCAACAGCTCCCTGAATGTTCACCAAGTACATGTCAGTCATCTCAGGCTTTCTCCGAAAGAGACAGGTACAAGTGTACCTCTACTTAGACGATTAGCTCCTGCAAGGCCGCTCCAGGGAGCAGATGCAGTCCTATGTCCCGTTAGTCAGAGAGACCTTCCAGAGGCAGTCTCTCCTCCTCAATGTGGATAAAACAACTCTGTCACCCACCCAATGAATAGAATTCATTGGGGCAGTGTTGGACTCGGTTCAAGCAAGATCCATCCTGCCACAACCCAGATTCCAAACACTGTCACACGTCATTCAGACAATACCCCACCAACGCAAGGACATGCCTCCGCCTTTTGGGACACATGGCGGCATGCGCCTATGTGGTGCGGCATGCCAGGATGAGGCTTAAACCATGTCAGGCTTGGCTTGCTACAGTCTATAACCCGGGTTAGAACAGTCTAGACTCAGTAGTAACAGTACCACCACGAGTCCTAGACGCCCTAGGATGGTGGTTGGACCCTTGCATGGTCTGTGAAGGAGTCCCATTCACCACGCTTCAACCGTCCATGACCTTAGTAATGGACACGTCAGACCTTGGTTGGGGAGCACATCTAGGGTGCTTACAGACTCAGGGCATGTGGTCGCAGTCCGAGATCTTGCTCCACACCAACATAAAGGAACTCAGAGCGATAAGACTAGCCTGCCAGACCTTCCTTACAGTATTGCAAGGTCACTGCATGGCAGTGATGACCAACACCACCACCACCATGTTCTACATAAACAAGCAGGGCGGAGCCTGCTACTCCCCTGTTTGTCAGGAGGCATCCTATATCCCAGGAGCATGCAACAAGCTTGCACACCACCTCAGCAGGTTGTTCCACAGTTACGAGTGGTTTATCCAGACAGACATCATCCACTCCATCTTCCAATGGTGGGTGTTTCCCCAGGTAGACCTATTCACCACAATGAGCAACAGGAAGTGTCCAACATTTTGCTCCTTCCAAAAACACGGCCCGGGATCAATCTCTCATGCATTCATGATGCACTGGGGGTGCCATCTACTATATGCCTTCCCTCCGATACCACTCGTCCACCAGGTTCTCCTCAAGATCCACAGGGACAAGGCAGAGGTAATTCTGCTCACTCTGGCTTGTCCCTGCCAACATTGGTACACCACACTTCTGGAGCTGTCAGTCAGCACCCCCATTGCGCTGCTGCTCCTTCCCAATCTGATTACGCAGGACCACAGCCACCTGCTTCACCCAGACCTCCAGTCCCTGCACCTCACAGCCTGGAAGCTTCATGGTTAAATGCAAGGGAGCTCCAGTGCACGGAATAGATGAGGGAGGTGCTCCTTGGTAGCAGAAAACCTTCCACCAGGGCCACTTACCTGGCCAAATGGAAATGGTTTTTGTGCTGGTGTAATCTTAGTCGAGTATCTCCACTCCAGTCATCTATACCATTCATCCTGGACTATCTCCTATATCTGAAGCTGCAAGGCCTGGCTGGATAGTCTATCAAGGTGCACCTCGCGACCATCTCAGCGTTCCACCCCGGAAAGTTGGGACGTTTAGTCTTTGCCAGTCCTATGGTGGGCCATTTCCTTAAGGGCCTGGAATGCTTATACCCTCAGTCTTGGCCACCGGTACCGACTTGGGACCTCAATCTGATTCTAGCTAAACTTATGGGAGCCCCATTTGAGCTCCTTGCTACATGTTCCCTTCTGTATCTCTCATGGAAGGTAGCCTTTCTGGTTGTAATAACATCGGCCAGGAGGGTATCGGAGCTAAAAGCATTAACCTACGATCCCCCCCAAACATCCTTCCACAAGGACAAGATACAACTCAGACCGTGCCCAGCTTTTCTGCCCAAGGTGGTATCCCAATTCCACCTCAGCCAGGACATTTTTCTACCCCAAGCTGCATGCCAACACACAGGAGCAGAAGTTTCACTCATTAGATGTGCGGAGGGCGTTAGCGTTCTACATTGAGTGCACAAAGACGATCGGGAAGTTAAACCAGCTATTTGTAGCAGTGCCAGACCAGATGAAGGGACTTCTGGTCTCCTCACAGCGCATCTCTTCCTGGATTACGGACTGTACCCGTACCTGCTATGACCTTGCAAAGGTTCCGGCTATAACGGCCCACTCGACAAGGGCTCAGGCTCTTCCACCACTTTCCTGGCCCAGATGCCCATCCAAGAGATCTGCAGAGCGGCGACCTGGTCGTCAGCGCATACCTTTGCCACCCACTATGCCGTCACGCAGCATGCTAGAGACGATGCAGCTCTCGGTAGAGCAGTGCTCTAGTCAGTGATTCCTTAACTCCGATCCCACCCCCGTGGGAGAGCTTGGGAGTCACCTAATTGGAATCTACGTGAACAATCACTCAAAGAAGAAAAGACTGTTACTCACCTTCTTGTAACTTGTTCTTCGAGAGGTGTTGTTCACATCCATTCCAATACCCACCCTCCTTCTCCTCTGTCAGAGTAGCCTGCAAGAAGGAACTGAAGGGGAGTCGAGTCGGCAGGGTCATATATTGAGCGCAGCACTCCAGGGGGCTTTCTGGCCAAGCCGATGGGAGCTGCTAAGGGAAAAAGTTTCCGATGACCGTGCACGTGGCACGCGCACAACTAATTGGAATGGACGTGAACAACACTTCTCAAAGAACAACAGTTACAAGAAGGTGAGTAACATCTTTTTCTTTTCCAAAGCCTTCTGCCTCAGCAGAGGAGCTGAGCCTTCACTTCCTCGACATCCACAGGGCCTTGGACTTCTACCTGCAAAGGATGAGACCAATCAGGAAGTTCCCTAGATTGTTTATCGCTATAGCTGAGAGGATTAAGGGGCAGGCCATCTCCACACAGAGAATCTCCAAGTGGGCTTCAGGGTGCATTGCACTATGCTATCAGTTGTCGGGACTGCCTCCACCCCTTGGGGTAAGAGCCCATTCCACAAGAGCCCAGATGTTGACTGCGGTCACTTTCCACAATGTGCCGCTTCCAGGCATATAGGACAAGGTTCAATTCATACCTTCACTACACCTTGGTGCAGGACTCTGCAACATGCCTCATTCGGTGCAGCTGCCCTCCGCTCAACCATTCCATCCTCTTCCTCACACCTTCCTCCAAATTAGGTACTGCTTGTTAATCGTCCTCAGAGGAATACAATAGGGACTATCACTCGAAGAAGAAGAAGAGGAGGAGGAGGAGGAGGTTACTTACATGTAACTGGAGGTTCTTTGAGATGTGTGGTTTATATCTATATTCCATTTCCCATCCTCCTTCCCCTCCGCTTTGGATCTGTTCAATTTGTGGTGGAGAAGGAACTGGAGATGCAGTTTGTCGACCTTGGACAAAACCATGAGACAAAGCTAGGATGCATGCGTAGACCAATGGATACTACTACTACTTTCAAATTATCCAGCTCTGGACACATGGCACGCACACACAAGCCCTCAGTGGAATACAGATAGGGATCACACATCTTGAAGAACCTCCAGCTACAGTTAAGTAACCTTCTCATCTCAAAGGAGAAAAGAGGTTGGAGATCCATCCTCTGTCTCAGTTGTCTTAATACCTGCATCCCTCATTTCTTGGATACCCTTCTGAATAGGATCCCCTCCCTGAATTCCATTGTCTGGTTCCTGGCTCCTCTTCTTCAGACCCTGCCTACTTTTACATCTCAACACATCCAGGGACAGTAAGTATCTGAAGTTTCTCACAGGGACATCAGACTACCAACAGAATCCTACTCTTTGGTGTCTCCATGGCTCCACGGGTGTTCACCAATGTTATAATTGTGGCGGACACCCATCTAAAAAGACCAGGAATCCAGGTGAATCCCTACTTAGAAGACTGGCTAGCTTGGGGAAAATTTCCCTCTACCCCCCAGCAAGTGACTGACTCACTTCAGAGGATACTAAGCCTCTTCACCTCAGTATCAACAAGGAAAAATCCACACTGACCCTGGGTCAAAATATAGAGTTTATCATGGGGCTATTAGATTCCAGCTTGGCAAAAGCGTACCTCCCTCAAGAGATTTCAAACTATGTTCTATCTCATAAACTAACTCCAGACACATCCCAGCAAACTGGTGAGGTCCTGCCTCAGACGTTTGAGCACATGTCAAAATGCAACATATCCACCCAGCATGCCAGGCTTCACCTTCAACAGCCCTTGCAAGGGTGATTGAGATGAATGCATCTGCTAAACAGGAACAGCATGAACAGGGTGGTCATGATTCCTCAATAAATTGGTGGGGAGATCTAACCCAGGTGCACAGCAGAGTATCTTTTTTAGTGCTTCTACCAGCAAAGACTCTATTTATAGATGAATCCATCTAGGGGTAGGGAGCGCATTTCAACCACCTGAAGATTCAAGAGACGTGGTCTCCCCAGGAGGCTATCCTACACATAAACGTTCAGGAACTCAAGGCTATCTGACTAGCATGCAGAACTTTCCTCCTCCTCCTTCTCCAGGATGTAATTATGTGAGAGTTTATGGACAACTCTACAGCAGTGCACTACATCAACAGGCAAGGGGTGCCAGATCCCTCTCTCCTCAGCCAGGAAGCCGTGCATCTCTGGGATTAGTGCATCCATCATCATGTTACTCTGCTAGCTATACACCTTCCCAGCCTCCAGAACATGGTGGTGCCTCAAGTCAGCAGAGACTTATCCAAGAGCCTCGAGTGGTCCCTTTAGATTTCAGTCCTCTAAGAGTTAGTAGCAAATGGCAGTTCCCGCCTGAGGACCTATTTTTGGCCAATCACAACAAGAAGTGTTGTGTTTCAGATGTTGCATGAGCTTGGGCTCCTTCTCAGATACCTTTCTTATCCATCGCCTCCTGCTCTGATGTACACCTTTTCAAGGATACCCATAGTACGCTGGGTCTTAAGAAAACCGAAGCAGGATATGGAGTGAGGTATGATAACCCCAGTATGGGCCAGACAATTTTGGTACTAGTCCCTTGTGAACCTGTCAGTACAATGACTCATCACCTTGCTGGTCCAACCAGATCTGGTCTTGCAGAATAGCAGACAGATTCTGCAACCAGATCTGATGTCCTTTGCACCTGCCAGCCTGAATTCTGGCTGACTGACATCTACAGAAAAAAGCTGCTCTGCTGAGGTTCAAGCAAGAAGCCTTCGACCAGACTGACATTTAGAGCCAAGTGGAGAGATTTTCTCTAGGCAATGCACTGCCAGCTTTTGCATGTAGCAGCCCTGATTCCCGCTATTCTAGACTATTTAGTTTCTCCAAAACAATCGGACCAGGTCCTTAGTTTGATACTTCACAGCAATATCTGTAAATCATCCTTCTATACAAACCTACACTGTTGTCTTGCAGCCTGCAGTGACGAGATTCCTTCAGGGGCTCATGTGTTTTCCTGCTAGCCCAAGAACCACTCTCCCTCTCTCCTGGTGTTCACTGCACTGATAGGTCCTCCCTTTGAACCACTGGCTACATGTTCCGTTTACCACCTGTTGATGGTCTTTAGCAGGGTAGAGATTCAGGGCCTCATGATGGGTCCTCTGTACACTATCTTTCATGAAAACAAAGTCACAGTCTCAGGCCTCACCTGAAGTTTCTGCCTACGGTGGTTTCCGACTTCCACATCAGTCAGTTGATTCACTCCTGGTTTTCATCTCCAAACTGCATTCCACCCCCCCCCAGGCAAAATTTCACATATAGGATGTCATGAATTTTACTTGCCTTGGTCTAAGGTATTCAGATGTACACCTAGACTTTGTGGCTTTTGTTGAAAGGGTTAAGGGATAACTTCCATTGTCTTAGGCTAGGTCGACACTACCCGCCCGATTCGGCGGGTAGAGCTCGATCTTCTGGGATCGATTTATCGCGTCTCATCTGGATACGATAAATGGATCCCAGAAGCGCTCCCCCGTCGACTGCGGAACTCCTGCTCGCTGAGAGGAGGAAGCGTTGTTGACGGGGGAGCTTGCCTGCGACGCGTGGACCCACAGTAAGTAAACTTAGTTCGATCTAGGAAACGTCGACTTCAGCTACGCTATTCTCGTAGCTGAAGTTGCGTTTCCTAGATCGATCCCCCGCCCCAGTGTGGACCAGCCCTTAAACTGTCCAAGTGTATTGGACTGTTATTGTTTTGTCTAAGAAAGATCCACCTGAACAGGTTAAACCTTCTTCTACAGGCTCAGGCAGCCTGTATGGCCTGTGTAGATAACATTCTCATATTAGAGTTGTGTAGGACAGATCCACACCTTTAACATGTATTGTTCCCTGATGCAAGCATGCAGGTTGGACACTCTTTTTGTAGGGGGGTTGGACTAGATGATCTCCTGAGGTCTCTTCCAACCCTAATCTTCTATGATTCTATCCTGAGCAAGATAATGGAGTGGCTGATAAGGAACTTGATTAATAAGGAATTAATGGCAGGTGATGTAATGCAAATAAGCATGGGTTTATGGGAAATAGATCTTTTCAAACTAACTTGATATCTTTTTTGGATGAGATTACAAAATTGCTTGATAAAGATAATAGTGTTGATGTAATATACTTAAATTTCTGTAAGGCTTTTGACTTGGAACGATTTTACATTTTGATTAAAAATCTTGAACAGTATAAAATTAACATGGCACACATTAAATGGATTAAAAACTGGCTAACTGATAGATCTCAAAATGTTTGCAGTGTTGTAGCCATGTTGGTCTCTTTCACCAATGGAAGTTGGTCCACTAAAAGATATTATCTCACCGTCCAACTTTCAAAATGTCATTATAAATGGGAGGTCATCAAGCAGATGTTTCCAATGGAGTCCCACCAGAATCAGTTCTTGTCCCTATGCTATTTAACATGTTTTGTCAATGACCTGGAAGAAAACATAAAATCATCAGTGATAAAGTTTGCAGATGACCCAAAACTGGGGGAATGGAAAATAATGAAGAGGACAGATCAATTGGTAAACTGGGCACAAGTAGTATACGTTTTAATATAGCAAAGTGTAGTGAAGATCCATGAGACTGATTAAAGGATTAAAAAACATTCCTTATATGATAGACTGAAAGAACTCAATCTATTTTGTTTAAGAAAGAGAAGGCTAAGGGGATGACATACTTACAGACTATATATCTACATGCGGAACAGATATTTAATAATGATCTCTCCAATCTAGCAGAGAAAGATATAACATGATCCAGTGTCTGGAAGGTGAAGCTAGGCAAATTCAGACTGGAAATAAGGTGTAAATTTTTAACAGTGAGAGTAATTAACCATTAGAACAGTTTACCAAGGATTGTGATGGAGTCTCCATCACTGACAATTTTTAAAATCAAGTTTGGATGTTTTTCTAAAAGATCTGCTCTAGGAATTATTTTGGGGCAGTTGTATATGGCCTGTGTTCTACAGGAGGTCAGACTAGATGATCACAGTGGTCCCTTCTGGCCTTGGAATCTATGAATCAATATGTTGTCCACACAGATTCCACAATCTGCCTTCCAGGCCTGCTAATAGGAGTCCTGCTTCTAATCTATGGGATTCTTATAGGTGAAGGAATGGAGTGCTGCAGATTCCAACCACCCCGCCCTAAATTGCCCTCTGCTATGGGGAACAAGAGAGCACTCAGGCCACATGCATGACCCAAATAGACACTGCTGTTTTAAAGAATCAGATCTTCCTTGCATGGGGCATATTCACACTAAGAGTAGAATGACCACACATCTCGAAGAACCACAGTTACTATTCTTTTGTATTTGGGAAAGCCTAGGCCAAGCCATATATGTTTTTCTCTTTGAAAAGGAACCATGTCGTTCTCCTCCCCCAGCTAACCATTACACATGAGGATTTAGTTGCAATGAATAATGCTGAGAGATTAAAAGTGAAGCTTTGACACAACAATGACTTGTTTAATGAAAACAGATTCCACTTTCATGAAGATCCTGTTTGTCAAAGTAGTGGTTTAGTTGCAGTTTCTGTTCTTTGTGAACTTTTTTAGCTGGCCCATGCTCTGTCAAAGATCTGTTTTCATGAAACTATTCAGCCAGTTAAAGAGCATAGTAGTTACTTTCACGAAGACCAGGATGCTATGTAATTGTTCAGATTATTTTAGGAGTGGTAGAGCTATTGAGCCAGCAGAACTGTTTCATGCAGAACAAGATCTTTAACACAATTGCTGTTGCTTTTCTCAAAGATCCTGTTCTCTATAAAAACATTGTCAGTTGAGGAGCAGAGCTCCTAAATCAATTGAAAACTTTCGTGGAGATCCTGATCTTTAACAAATAGCAGGTTTTTTTTTGTCAAACAGCTTTGACGCATCAAAAATGCCACTGGACTAGCAAAATCCGCAGGGAGTGGCTCTGCAGGTGGGGAGCATATGTCTCTGATTCTTATTTCACCAGTGGACACATGTTTAATGTAAACGTTCTAAGCTGGACTTTAGGCCACCTTAAATGCTTCATGCATCTGAAATAACAGCACTATAGTGTGCTTTGCTCTTGGACTGAGTTTAGAAGTAAAGACCTTGACTGTTTTGTTTTTAATGTTCAGATTACTTTCAAAACAGAACCGTCTCACCATGACCCGAAATGCTGTGTGGGCTCTATCGAACCTCTGCAGAGGGAAGAATCCTCCTCCAGAGTTTGCCAAGGTAAGAAATGTGTTAAAGAAATCAAGGATTTGAGAGGTAGTGAGATGGTGTCCATAAATAAGGAAGAAAGAAAGGCATTGTGATGTTTAGTACAAAGCAGCAGAAACATTTGGGACTTTCAAAATTTCTGTTTGAACAGACTTCTTACAAATCAGGCTTGTTTTTGAGTGTGCTTAGTGCTGTTGAAATGTGCATAGATTGACAGCTTGGGAAGTAAAGTTCTTGATTCATAGAATTAGGTCCAGTATATTGTCAGCTGCAGTGCAAGTTTCTCTCATGTGTACTGCCCTTGCCAATATGTCTCACCTCTAACATGGACACCACCTCTAGAAAAGAGAGGGAGTTCATTTTTCATGATCCAGTTACTCTTTGCCCCCTCTCGCTGAGACTATCAACGTGTGTGTGTGTGTGTGTGTGTGTGTGTGTGTGTGTGTGTGTGTGTGTGTGTGTGAATTAGCACCAACTGAGATGATGATTTTTTGTGATGTGGACAGCTCTCTACAAGGAACTAAAATGGTACCTCCACGTCCACCTCTTAGACAACTGATAGAGGTGGGGTTTTTGAATGGTTAGTGTTTTTCAGAGAAAGATATTTTATGAAAAAATCAGTTTCCAAACTAGTCTTGCTAACATATGAATGAAGACTTGCTATCTTCTGGAGATCAGAACACCAATTATATGAGTGTTTGACACTCGTCGGGAGGTGTTGGTGTTGGTGGAATGGGAAGTATTGAACAAACTATCTGCAATCCTACCCATTATGTCTTCAATACTGTGCCATTCCTATTTACACTGAGCAAAGTCTGGCGTTTACTATGCACTCGTAGTAACAAATGGTATGTACACAGCATGCACCTAGTTTGAACAGGAGGAGCAATCACTGTTGGCAGGGCTTCATAGGGCACTGCCACAAGTGCTACAGGCAGGATGGTTGCTGAGTTGCTTAGTCTAACAGGAAGTTGTGGGGTTCTGCATGAATATATTTAAGACCTCTCCCTAATGCCACACTGCTTTGAGCTCATGCCATTTTACTTATGGCACAGGTCTGAAAGTGGGTGGGACACTTATACTAAGCTGGTGACTTTGCTGCTGGATAGTCCAGCGCCTGACAAAGCATTACGGGGCACTAGCGGTAATAGCTGCAACTTGTGCAGGGGCTGGAAAGCATATAACTTTGTCACACTGATGTTCCCAGTTTCTCCTGTGGTGATATGTGCTGCTGCATGTCTGACCATGTCTACACTTCTGAGGTTGAAGCAGAATTCACTCCTGCTTCCCCATGTAGATTGGACACTGCATGGAAGTATTTAGGTTCTCCAAGTTTTCTAGAATGCTCAGTAGTCAAAAGCAATACTTGCTTTTAGAATACTCCTACCAGCTGTCTTGGCCCTTTGAATTCCACTGTTCATACATCTGCTTTTTCTACTTAATGTAGGTTGCACCCTGTCTGAGTGTGCTGTCCTGGCTGCTCTTTGTCAATGACACAGATGTGCTAGCTGATGCCTGCTGGGCCCTGTCATATTTGTCTGATGGACCTAATGATAAAATCCAAGCTGTGATTGATGCAGGAGTGTGCAGAAGACTTGTCGAGCTGCTGATGTAAGAACTTCACTTTAAACAAATGTATTACTCACTGTTACCTCTTTACAGCTTCCTCACAGCTCAACTTCCTACAATAGAAAGGTTAGGTAGAATTTCTGCAACAGTAGGGTTAAACAGTCAGTTTCCTGGCTTAAAACCAGCTTGTTCACCTCTTGTACAGTCCCTGCTCTTCTCAAAGGCTGCTGCAGAAGAGCCATCAATAGCAAGTGGGTGAACTTGAGGGACTACAGACCAAGAGCAATTCTCAGACTTTGTTGCTACTTTTCTTGTGCAATAAATTGGGGCACAGGAGAATTGAGGGGATTGGGATTTGAAATCAACTTCAGAACAAAGGGGTTAAAAATTGGGATCAACATTTTCAATCCTTGGTGCCCAAAATTAGACTTCTAAATCATGTTCAGACCCCTAAGTAAAAGTGGACTGTTTTTTTCTGAAATGCAGACTCCCTGCAGCTCCTTTTGACTTTAATGGGAATTGTCAGTGATCAGCACTTCTATACATTTTGACATTTTATTTTGGTACCTATATATGGATTTAGGAGCCTGATATTAGGCATCCAAGTTTACAAATTTATGCAGAAATTTTCAGAAAAACGTTTAGTCTTTCATACTGAGTATAAACAGTTTCTAGAGTATAAACAATATATTTTAAAAAAAGAAAACTTGATTTTGAAAAATAGCTTTTTAAGATCCCGTTAAAACTGAAATTTGGTACAACAGTTTATTTTATATCGAAGTTACAAAAATGGGACTTAAGCAAATTCAGTCCATACACATCTTAGTCTGTTCTCTAACCTCAAGACATGACTGCATTAATACAAAGCCCTACAAAATGTGTAAAGAAAGAGCAGTAAAGAAATAAGAAAAGAGACAACTCTCTTGCTAAAATGGCTCGAGGATAACCCCGTAATAAACAGAACCTAATAATCACTTACTAAAAGTGCAGTATGAGAGAAAATGACTGAAAAAGATGCTACTTACTATTTTATTTTTAATGTCTGTCTTATCATTAGAGGAAACAGTACCATTTCTACTTTTTCTCAGTTTGTTCTTCAATAAAATGGTACCATTGATCAATCATAAATATAAAAAATAGTTTGTGAAACTTCTGGAAAAACAATTATAACTTGTTCCTTAAGAATGGATCTAAAAGTTGATAAGGTAACCTGATTTCCAGTCACGGTACATGCCAAAATTGAACTGAACCAATAGCGTGTCTTTGAAAAGGAACATGTGGCTCAGGAAAAGAAATAAAGCAAAATCACCTCCTATGGAAGCAATAGATGCATTAAATTTAGGGTAAAGAATAATTAATTATAAACTGCTTTAAAAATGTTTTTGCTGCAGCTCTCCTCTATTCCTAAACTTTTCTCAAATATGCATTATACATTTTCGATTCACTTCTCCATAAATAAATATATGTGGTAGTTGGTAAAACCCTGATTTAAATACTCTAAATTATTTTCCTGACTCTTTTATATTGAGCAGACACACAAAATGGCCAGGAATAACAGCAGGCAGCTCAGCCTGTGGAAGTGTAATATTATAGTCGTTTCATTCTTTCATAGAAAGGATATTGATTTTGCATATCAGAGAGTCTTATACAGTTAATCTCTTAGGAATTATAAAATATTTTCTCCATCCTATTAGGGGCCATATCACCATCCTCTAATGATGGAATCACTAAAGAATGAGAAAAGAGATACAGAAACTTGAGAATTAATCAAACTTTATCAGAATTAACAATTTCAGGTAATTTAGATGCAGATAATTTCCTAAAGTCCCTGCCACTCCAACAGAAATTCTGTTAATAGGAGGACATTTTGCTTGCCAGAATGTGGTCCAATTGAAGATAGTCCTGAGTCATTTATTTTTTGTCTGGTGTTGAGGGGAAGAAGGAAATTCAATTTCGTATGAAAAAGAAATTCTAATTTACACTCTGACTAATAAAACCCTCCAAACAATTAAAAAAAATATTCTAAGGAACTAGTGACCAAAAATGTGTACTAAAGTTGCCTTTAGAGATTAGATTTTTTTTTTTGTAATTAGTATATTTTGTGCATTTGGCAGCAGTTTGTGTGCAGTCAGTTTCATTGTTTCCCTTTTATAGCTAGTAAGTTATTTTCCATGTTGTGAGTATTTCATACAGAAACAAATTTCATACAGGTTACAACACTCCTGCTAATACATCCCAGAATGATATTTACCTTTTTTGTAACAGTGTTACGCTATTGACTCATATTATATAAGTACTTTAATTACACTTTTAAAATTAACTAGATTTCAGATGACTGATTTTCAGAGGTTCTGGGCAGCTTCTATCCATTAAAACTGTGGATGTTCAGCACTTCTGAAAATCAGTTCACAAGCTAACAGGGTTCCTTTAAGATTTTCACCCTAAGTTTTTGAGACACATTTACAAATTAGATTTAATCTTAATAGTCTTTATCAGTTTATCTGGAAATTTCCCTTTGGTTTTGATAAAGTTGTCAAGGAAAAATACTGGTACCCCTACCACAGCGAATTATTCTTCTATAGAATATTAAATTCTATAATTTATATGTATTAGATTATAACCTCTGAGAGCTATGTTTCATCATCATATTCCTACATTGCAATGGATTAGACAGCAATGGTCAAGAACTTAGTTAGGTTCCCAAGTCAATGAGAGGAGCCTGGGTGCTTGGTGTTCTTTGAAAAGCAGGCCGTTTTTTCAGGTGCCTTTAGAGTTTAGAATTAAGAGTCTAAGTTGAGGCACTTACTTTTTAAAATCATAGCCAATGTGTTGGTCGTTGTGTTTTGTTTAAAGCCTGTGCTCTAGTTAAGTGTCAGACATTTAAAAGCTACTAGTTTCAAATCAAAATGCATTTTAGCTTGCCTCTAACTCTAAAACAAATTCAGTAATTTCAGTCAAACTTGGCAGGAGAATTCTCCTGGGGCTAACAAGGTGGCAGTGGGTCCTGACTAAAAGGTGGAGGTGCAGATACTTTTGGGCTGCTTAATCTAAGTCTTTGCTTTGACTTGTAGGCACAGTGACTACAAAGTGGTATCTCCTGCCTTACGAGCAGCCGGGAACATTGTGACAGGGGATGATATCCAGACCCAGGTATGGCTTCCTCTGCTACTGTCTTGTAATACCATCTTCCTTTCTCTTAGTTAGCAGGGGTAATTTATATAGTCACAAGCCTTGACGTTTTCCTTTTATTAAAAACTGTCATTTTTGGAGCTCAAACAGGGAACTGATCGCAGCAGAACATGTTTTTTTTCAAGCTTTCATGCAAACCTCCATCACTGCATTCAATCCTGACCATGCTTTTCCAAGACTGGGTTCCCATATAGGTATGTAGATGCTGGTCAGTCTTGAACTGCAGCACCCTCTAAGTATTCCTGTTTTAGTTCTGTCCCAAGCAAAAACTACCTGTTATGCTGAATTTTGTGGTGGTTCTATGATGTGGCCTAATGTCCTCCAAGTTCTAGGTTGAAAGCACTAAATTCCTTTTTCTTTGTGGTCTGTGCCAAAGCTGAAATCCAGGTGGTTCTTCGAGTGATTACTCATGTGTATTCCACAGTAGGTGTGCGTGCTCGCCATGTGCACCGGTACCGGAAGTTTTTCCCCTAGCTGTACCCGTAGGGGGGGAGTGCCCCCCGCAACTCCTGGAGTGGCGCCTAATGGTGCAGTATAAGGGGAGCTGCGCGCTCCCCCGATCCTCAGTTCCTTCTTGCCACCAGTGAAGGTGCGTCGGAACTACTCAGCTCTAGCTTTGCTGCAGCTTGTCCCCAGAAGAACTGTTGTTAGTTCAGTAGTACCTGTAGCCAGTTAGCTTTTCAGTTAAGTTTAGTTAGTTAGTGAGCCCGGGCCGGGGCGTGCCCCGGGATTTAAGTCGTGCGGCTCTTGCAGGCGTTCTATGCCAAGGAGTGACCTGCACACAGACTATCTGCGCTGCTTAGCAGAAACCCATATCAGTGAAAGGTGCAAGATCTGCAAGTCGTTCAAGCCCCGGACTAAAAGAACAAAAGGGACATAGACATTAGGGACATTAGACTCTGGGCCATCCTGATGGAGTTGGGGCTGGCCCCAACCCCAGCATGCCACTCCAAACTGGTACCCAGCACTGCGGCGTCGGTATGTGGAGACTAGTCGACACTGCTCCCCTTGCACGGGGCATGCCAAGAGGACCGGAAAGACTTCCTCTTCGCAACGGCACCGAGGGAAGTCTGGGACAGAGGCTAGGCCCATGTTGGGTAGTCCTCGATCCCCACCGGGCCCTAGGCCTCTGACTCACGTTGAGCAGGGTAGCCCGGCCCCTTCGGAGCAGGTCTCTCCGGATGCCATCTACGCCCGAAGCCCTCCAGGTGGCTATGGACGTTATGTCCATGCCGGTTCCTGGAGCTCTGCCGATGTCGGCCCCACGCTCCAGAGGCAAGCCACCACTGGGATCGCCGCAGTCACCACCGGCCCGGTACCGGTCTCAGTCGAGGCAATATTCCCGACACCACTCACCGTCCAGTGACCGTTCAGGGCTCAGTCCATGTGGATCGCCCTTGACACCAGCCAGGCTATCTGGATGGGTGCCATCCGATCGGGACTCCTGGCACTGCTCATCTTTGCTGAGTGTGGCGGACGTCGCCAACGGTCCTTGTTTCGAAGGAGGTACTGCAGTCGGTCGCAGCACGGCCATCGACGCCCTTCCTGCCCGGGCTCCTGCTCCAAGTTTCCACCAAGGCACCGTAGCTCCGGGTGTCGATCGCTGGCGCCTTGCGAGACTGTTAGTGGAGCAGCTACTACCGTCGGTGCCGTTCTTCCGCCTTGAGGTCGCGGTCCCGTGGTCGACGTACATCCTGGCACCACCGCCACTCCCGGTCCAGAGACAGCAGCGGGTTGTACGCCAGCCTGGCTTCCGCTCACAGTCGCTTGTCTACAGGCCAGGCTAGGCAGCCCAATCAGCTGGCCCCACCGGTGCCTCAGCAAGTGCAGTGGCACCGAGGGTCATGGCCGGCCCAGTGGTACCAGTGGGTACCGTGGCCCCTGGTGCAGCTCCTCATAGGGACTCACTCGGTGGCCGAGACATCGGAAGTACCATCGGCCTCCATCCCTAGACCACCAAGAAAGGAGTTGGTGGAACCCATATCCTCAGCGCCATGCCCAGAGTCCAACCAGGTGGTGGATCCTCCGGTGCCAGCTGACACCGAAAGCACCGCACCGGCCTCCTCGCCCTGTCTGGAGGAGCTGATTGCGGCCCTGCCCCCCTCCGTCCTGCAGGAGGACTACCAGGCCCACCAAGAGCTCTTAAAAAGGGTGGCAGTAAACCTTCACCTCCAGGCAGAGGAGATGGAGGAGCACTCAGACTCTCTGTTCAATGTGCTGTCCTCCTTGGCACTGGGCAGGGTGGCCTTTGCCGCTCCATGAAGGGGTGGCAAGAATTTCAAATGCCCTGTGGCAAACACCAGCCTCATTGGCTCCCATCGCTAAGAAGGCGGAGTGCAAGTACTTTGTACCCAGTAAGGAGCACGAAAATTTGTATACCCACCCGGCACCCAACTCCTTGAGTCGGTCAACCACAGGAAGCGGCAGGGGCAGCCAGCCCTGACTCCTAAGAACAAAGACTCTCAGAGGCTGGATGCTTTCGGGAGAAAATTTATTCGTCATCAAGCTTCCAGCTAAGAGTAGCAAACCATCAGGCTCTCCTGGGTCGCTACGAATTTAATCTCTGGGGATCCCTCCCCAAGTTCAAGGACTCCCTCCGGGAGCGCGATAGAAAAGAGTCTAAGGCAGGGGTCTCTAAACTTTGAGACGAGGGCCGTATTAGATTTTTGAAGGGGCTTCGCAGGCCGAAGCGACTGTGAAAAAATAAATATATGCAAAATCATTAAAAAAAGAAATATTATTTTAGGATTAGTGAGAAGTATGGTACTGATGTTTTTCTGACAAAATTGCATTTAGCTGTGGTTCAAAGTTAGTGTTCCCTATCATCATAATTGATTGTAAATGTTCATCAGACAAGGTCAATCTGTAGTTGGATTTCACATATTCCATCATCAAAAATGTTTTTTCACACACATAAGTAGTACCAAACACTGACATTAATCCGCAGACAAAGTTTTTTACATGGGCATAATGATCACTTGGCAGGCATTTATAGAACTCTATCAGATTTCCTTTCTTATATTTGTCCTTCAACAAGTCATTGGATTGCAGGTCAATCACTTCAATTTGAAGTTCAGGTGGCAGTGTTTCAAGATCGCAATCAAATGGGTTTTGGAAGATCCATATTTCTCCTGCATTCACATCAAGGTTAGAGAAACGCTCCTGGAATTGTAGTTTCAGATCAGAAATGATTTCTTGTGCAAACCTAGTTGGGAATTGTGATTCAGTTTCTTGGTTGAACTTTTCACAACATGTAAAATGAGCAAAGCAGTCCCTCATCAGTTGGGACTCGAAAAGAACTAGTTTTTGCCTGAATGCTTTCACCTGGGAGTACATGTCACAGATAAGCCCGTTTTCCCCTTGTAGTCTAAGATTGAAGTCATTCATGTGCTTGGTAAAGTCTACGAAAAAAGCTAATTTCCAGAGCCATTCACTGTTTGTGAGTAAAGGTAGAGGTGGTTGTTTTTTATTTAAGAACATTTCAATTTCAGTTTTAAGCTTGAAAAATCACGACACAAACTTTCCACAGCTAAGTCATCGAACTGAAGTGTGGTAGGGCAAATCATGATATTCTGATTCTATTTCCACTAGAAATGCTTGGAACTGACTATGGTTAAGTCCATGCAAGTAAATGAAATTCACGGTTGAAACTACAGGTTCCATAACACATGACAAATCCAAATATTTCCTGCACAATGCTTGCTGATGAAGAATGCAATGAAAAATCATAGGCTTGGGACAGCCCACACTTTCACAAAGCTTTGTAGATTTGTCCAACCAAACCTTTTTTTGAACCGCACATGTGTCTACTGCCATTGGTTGTAACACACTTCAGTTGTTTCCATTGCAGGTTGTTTTGAGAAAGTGACTTTTCAATTTCTTTGAAAATCTCTTCACCTGTGGTTGTTCCATGCATACTATGCACAGAAGCTAGTTCTTCCGAAACTTCAAAATTACTGCCAACACAGCGAATAAACAGCAGCAGCTGCAAAGTATTGGAAACATCGGTTGACTGGTCAAGTACGAGGGAAAACCACTCAAACTTCTTAGCCTTTTCATTCAGCTGGAAAATTATATTACTGCCAATGTCCTCGATTCTGCGAGCAACTGTGTTCACCAAAAGACTAATTGTCTTAAATAAATCTACTTTTTCTGGGCATATTTCTTCAGCTGCTTGAATCATACATATTTTAACTAGCTCGCCACCAGTAAATGGTTTTCCTCATTTTGCTAATAGGTGTGCCACTCAGAAGCTGGCCCTCGTTGCAGCTTCGTTCTCTGTTTTCTTCTTCTTAAATATAAACTGTTGTGATGATAAGCCACGTTTCATAGATTCTAATTTATCTGAACGTAGCTTTCCCATAAATTGAGAGTAGTTCGACAAGTGCTTGGTTTCATAATGTCTATGAATGTTGTATTCTTTTAGCACTTCAATAGTTTCGTTACATATTAAACACAATGCTTTACTACCTGATTTGATACCGAAATAGTCCACACTCCATTGTTCTTTAAGCACGCGACATTCAGAATCAACCTTTCTCTTCTGTCCTTTTCCCAACATAATTGCCCCAATAGCAATGGACTTAAACATAACGAATATACGTTTGTCACTAGTCTGATACGCGCTAAGACAAAAACTGAGGGAAACAACAATGACTTATCATACATCCGGTTCCTTCTGCCGCTACTAACCTACCTACTGTGTGCTCATTGGCTCTGCGACCCTGGCAGGAATGCAGTGACATCATGAAGTTCCGCTGCTGCTCTGGGGTTCCCGCCACAGGCTCCTGCCAGCCGGGGTCCCGCCACTGACCCCACCCAGCACCCACTGCTGGCCTGGGTGAAGGAACCCAGGCTGGCAGCAGGCTGAGACAGACTGGCACGTGCCCGCGGCGGGAACCCTAGAGCGGTGGTGGGCTGAGCTGCTCAGCCCGCCGCTGCTCTGGGATTCCTGCCGCAGGCTCCTGCCAGCCGGGGTCCCGCCGCCCGATGCGATGTTGGTTGGGGGGCCGGACAAATCGAAGCCATGGGCTGTATCCAGCCCGCGGGCCGTAGTTTGGAGACCCCTGGTCTAAGATGCTCATGGAGGAAGGGGCAGCGACCACAAGTGTATCCCTGCAGGCCGCTTTGGATGCAACAGACACGGCCGCTCGGTCCATAGCCTCGGTGGTGTCCATGAGACGGGTGTCATGGCTCCTGCTCTCTGGGCTATCCAGCGAAGCGCAATCGTCCATGCAGGATCTCCCTTTCAACAGGAAGGCGCTGTTTGTGGAGGAGACAGATGCAAGGCTGCACGGCATGAAAGATTCCCGCACGACCCTCCAGACCTTGGGTCTCTATGTCCCTGCTCCGGCAAAACCCAAGTTCGACTCGATCGCAAGGTTCCCGGTGATGACAGCCAGGGCTTGCCTGCAGCTGCTAGATCACATGTCAGCGTGCATGTATATGGTCTGCCACGCCAGACTCGGGATGAGGCCCCTCCAGCTCTGGCTGGCCTCGCAGTTCTCCCAGGCCACAGACAGAACGGACAAGGTCCTCACCGTGCCGAACTCGGTGATCACCTCGCTTGCTGCGGACCACCACCGCAGGAACATGCTCCAAGGGGTCTTGTTCAGGGACAGGGCCCCATTGTTGGAGCTGGTGTCCGATACATCGGACCTGGGCTGGGGGGCCCATGTGGGGAATTTTCAGACCCAAGGCCTGTGATCTCTGCAAGACCTGACCCTTCACATAAACGTCAAGGAACTCAGAGCTGTGCGGCTGGCATGTATGGCCTTCCACTCACACCTGAAGGGCAAGGTGGTCAGGGTTCTCATGGACAACACAGCCTCGATGTTCTATATCAACAGGCAAGGCGGGGCCTGATCCTCTGCCCTCTGCCACGAAGCCGTCAGTCTGTGGGACTTCTGTATAGCCCACAACATCCACCTAAAAGCCTTTCACCTGCTGGGTGCCCGGAACGTGAGGGTGGATCGCTTGAGCCAGGACTTCTTCTCTCAGCACGAGTGGTCTCTACACCCGGAAGTGGACCACCAGCTCTTCCAAAGGTGGGGAACTTCCCAAGTGGACCTGTTCGCGACCCGGCAGAACCGACAATGCCCTCGGTTCTGCTCCAGGGGGGGCCTAGGAAGGGGCCCTATCTCTGCTGCCTCTATCCTGTCCTGATCAAGCCAGCTTCTCTATGCCTTTTCCCCGTTCCCGCTGATCAGCAGGGTCCCAGAGAAAATAAAGATGGACAAAGCCAGAGTCGTCCTCATTGCCCTGGCGTGGCCCAGGCAGCACTGGTACGGAACCCTCTCGGGCCTGGCGGTGGCTCCACTATGGCTGTTGCCGCTCTGCCCAGACCTGCTCTCTCATGACCAGGTCCACTGCCTCCACCCCAACCTGGCAGCTCTTCACCTCACGGCGTGGCTGCTCAGTTGCTATGTGGCGAGGAAAGGGCATGCTCAGCACAGGTTCAGCGCATCCTCGAAAGTAGACGGCCCTCCACTCGCCGCTCCTACATGGCAAAGTGGTCTCGGTTTTCGAGGTGGGCGACAGACCAAGGTGTGTCCCCACTGGCCGCCCCGATCCAGCTTATCCTTGATTACCTCGTCCGCCTGAGGGCCCAGGCCCTGGCACCCTCGTTAGTCGGTGCACCTGGTGGCCATATCGGCCTTCCATCCCCCAGTGCAAGGACACAGTGTGTTCTCCCATGCTATGACCAGCCGGTTGCTTAAGGGTTTGGACCGGCTTTACCCGTATTCTAAGCCCCTGGTCCCACAATGGGACCTGAATCTGGTGCTGGCCTGTCTTACGGGGCCCCCTTGTTTGAACCGTTAGCCACGTGTTCCTGGTCTCACCTCTCGTGAAACGTGGCCTTCCTGGTTGCTATCACATTGGCCGGGTGGGTCTCGGAGCTCAGAGCCCTGAACTTCGAGTCGCCATATACGGTCTTTCATATGGACAAGGTCCAGCTCCGCCCACACCCCGCGTTCCTTCCGAAGGTGGTCTCTGCCTACCACATGAGTCAGGACATTTTTCTACTAGTCCTCTGCCCCAAGCCTCACGCAACTAGTGAGGAGCGCTGTCTCCACATGCTCGATGTGCGGCGGGCTCTGGCTTTCTACTTTCTGAGCGAACCAAGCCATTCAGAAAGTCCTTGCAACTGTTCATCGCCTCGGCTGAGCGCGCGAGGGGCCAGCCGATTTCCACGCAGTGGCTTTCCAACTCGATCATTTCGTGCATCCACTCCCGTTACGAGCTGGTGGGTGTCCCGCCACTGCCCATTGTGAGGACATACTTGATGCGGGCGCAGGCCTCGTCGGCTGCCTTCGTGGCCCACGTACCTATACAGGACATTTGTAGGGCAGCCACGTGGTCTTCGGTTCACACGTTCACCTCGCACTATGCGATAGTCTCCCAAACCAGGGATGATGCCAGGTTCAGCAGGGCGGTACTCTGTCCCAGGAACTTGTGAACTCCTACCCACCTCCAATAGGTATAGCTTGGAATCACCTACTGTGGAATACACATGAGCAATCACTCAAAGAAGAAAAGACAGTTACCTTTTCCGTAACTGGTGTTCTTCGAGATGTGTTGCTCATGTCTATTCCACATCCCGCCCTCCTTCCCTTCTGCCGTAGTTGTCTGGCAAGAAGGAACTGAGGGTGGGGAGAGCGCGCAGCTCCCCTTATACTGCACCAGGCAGGCGCCACTCCAGGGGTCATGGGAGGCGCTCCCCCGCACTGGTACTGCTAGGGGGAAAACTTCTGGCACCGGTGCACGTGGCGAGCACGCACACCTACTGTGGAATAGACATGAGCAACACATTTCAAAGAACACCAGTTACGGAAAAGCTAACTGTCTTTTCCTAACCCAGTAATGAGTTCATTAGTTCACTGATGACATATCGTGTATGAGAATACATCATTTTGATATATCTTCTTCAGTTTCATAATACTGAGTTCAGGTAGGAAGACCAGTTAATAGCAACCAGAAACATTCTGTTTCAGTTTAACAGAAGTAGTACTTGAGACAGTTGTGTGATCTTTCTAATTGTCACAGTGCATTGTTTATAGCCCGTATCTGAGGGTTATGTTAACATTGTTGTATTTAACAACCAGTTTCTTTCGTATATAACTCGGTCACAGAAATCCATTCTGGGGGGAATCTTGGTGTTCACAACTGGAATCCAGGAGTCGGTTATAGTGTGGACCAGGCCTCACAGGCTGAGACAGTGAAGCAGGGAACTAGAGAGCCAAAGAAATGCAGAGCCTGTCTATTTAAGGAGTCTCAGTGCAAAAAGAAAACCAATAAAAACAAAAAACAAAACCTCCTTCATGTTCATTAGGGCCACATTTGGATCCAGGACCTCACATTGTGCTAGGTGCTGTATAAATATGTATTAAACACATGGTCCCTGCACTGAATCACTTAATTTCTCTGTGCATCAGTTTCCCTGTCCATAAAATGAGGACAACACTTATTTACTTAACAAGGGGATTAATTACTGTTTTGTGAAACATTCTGCGAACATCTGGTGAAAAGTGCTAGATAAATGTTGGTGGTGATCTTCCCTTTTAGGGATTTTTTTTTTTATTTATAATATGGAGATGTACCTATCTCCTAGAACTGGAAGGGACCCTGAAAGGTCATCGAGTCCAGCCCCCTGCCTTCACTAGCAGGACCAAGTACTGATTTTGCCCCAGATCCCCAAGTGGCCCCCTCAAGGACTGAACTCACAATCCTGGGTTTAGCAGGCCAGTGATCAAACCACTGAGCTATCCCTCCCCACCTGTGTTCAAATGGCTGTCTTTTCTGGACACAGTCTAAGGTGTGTGTGTCTCTCTCTGTCTCTCTCTTCAGGTAATTCTGAATTGCTCAGCTCTGCAAAGTTTATTGCACTTGCTGAGCAGCCCTAAGGAGTCTATCAAAAAGGAGGCATGTTGGACAATATCCAACATTACAGCTGGAAACAGAGCACAGATCCAGGTAACTTACCCAGCTATGTTCCTTTAGTGATCTTTGTCTTTCAGTCTAGGAGGAATGCCCACCAGGTGGCATTGCAATTACAGTTTATATATGACCAGCCTATATTTGTGGAAGGCTTTAACAATGCTGCCATCTCTGCTATGGAATTTGTTAGCTTAAAACATTTTAAAGGTGTTTTTTTTTTTTTTTTTCCCCCCCCAAATTCAAACACTTGAGACAGGAGGAAATGTTATGCCAGAAGAAAGCAAAATGCTATTAAATGCAAGAAAACAACATTGCTACAAAAAATCTGGAGGAAAGCCCGATCAGCAAATAAAACAAAAACCACTAATCCCCTGTGAGCTCATCCCCTCAACACCCAGTGTGGTTAGATACTCAGCCAAATTTTGGTTAAACACACAAACACTTCTTTACTTCACCACTTAATCTGGAAATCTACTGTGTCAAATACTTAATTTCTTCTTGTCTACATTCCCATTGTACCTCGTTTTAGCCTATCCAGATCAACTAAAATCAAAAACAGTTTTTAGCAAGATATTGAAAAGCACTGATCCTCAAACTGAGGACTTCTCCTCCCTGACTCTCAACTTTTATTCTTCTTCAAGAGATTGCTCATGTGTATTCCACAATAGGTGTGCATGCTTGCCATGTGCACCGGTGCCGGAAGTTTTTCCCCTAGCAGTACCCGTAGGGGAGCGCCCCCCGCGACCCCTGGAGTGGCGCCTCCATGGTGCAGTATAAGGGGTGCTGTGCGCTCCCTTCACCCTCAGTTCCTTCTTGCCGCCAGTGAAGGAGCTTCGGAACTGCTCTGTTCCAGCTTGTCTGCAGCTCTCCTCCAGAACTCTTGTTCGTTCAGTGTAGTAGTACTTGTAATTAAAGTAGTTTGATTAGTTTAGTTTAGTTTAATGCGCCCGAGCCGGGCATGCCCCATGCCCCGGGTTTTAAGTCATGCGACACTTGTAGGTGACCCGTGCCAGTGAGTGATCCGCACGCGGACTGTTTACACTGTTTGGATGAAACCCATCTCAGCGATCGCTGCAAAATTTGCAAGTCATTCAAGTCTTGGACCAAAAGAGAGAGAGACATTCAGCTCTGGGCCATCCTGATGGGGTCAGCGTTGGCATGCCGGAGCTGGGGTCACTCCGAATTGGCACCGGGTACCGTGATGTCGGCGCGGCGACCCCCTGGCACCATCTACCAGTCGGCGCTGCTCCCTGTCTGCAGGGCATGCCAAGAAGGCTAAGAAGAGGCCTTCTCTGCCACGGCACCGGGGCAAAACAGGGGGAGAGTCTAGACCCATGTTGGGCAGTTCTTGGTCCCCATCAGCCTCCAGGCCTCCGACTCAGGTTGAGTGGAGTAGCCTGGCCCATTTGGAGCAGGCTTCCCCGGATGTCCGGATGCCCTCCGTGCCGGAGGCCCTGCAAGCGGGCCCAGGACATTATGTCCATGCCAGTACCAGAGGCACTGCCAATGCTGGCTCCGCAGTCCAGAGGCAAGCCACCGCTGGGATCTCCACAGTCGCCACCCAACTCGGTACCGGTCACAGTTGAGGGAATGTTCCCGACGCCGTTCACCACTCAGCAACCGTCCCATGCGTAGTCGACCCCCACCAGGTTGTTCAGTTTGGTTCCGACTGACAAAGACTCCAGGCACCGCTCTGCCTCGAGGAGCGGACACCGACGAGACTGAGGCAGATGCCATCGAAGCCCCTCGGAGATGAGGACCTATCAGAGCCAGTCACAACATGAACATTGACGCGTTCCTGTTCGTCATCTTGCTCCCGCACTCCTGGGCGTCGATCGCTGTCCCGGAGCTGATCGCGGAGCAGCTGCTACCAGCGGTACCGTTCTTCCACGTCAGGGTCACGATCTCATGGTTGGCACCACTCCCAGCACCGCCGCTCCTTCCGGTCCAGGGACAGCAGCAGGGCATACGCCAGCCAGGCCTCCCTTCCTAGTCGTCGATCGATGGGACAGGCCAGCCAGGCCGAACAGCCTGCTCCACCGGTGCCACAGCAGGTGCAGTGGCACCGGGCTCTATGGCCGGCACAGTGGTACCAGTGGGCCCCATGGCCCCTGACGCAGCCTCCGGAATGGCCGTTGGCCTCCTTCTCCCAGCCTCCCAAGGACGGAGGCAGTGAGACGTGCTTCTTTGGCGCTGTGCCCGGAGAGCAATCAAGTGGTGGATCCTCCGGTGCCGGTGGACATGCAAAATACCGCGCCCACCTCCTCACTCTCCCCTGATGTGGCGATTACAGCCACTCCTCCCTCCGTCCTGCAGGAGGACTCTCAATCCCACCAGGAACTATTGAAAAGGGTGGCATCAAACCTCAACCTTCAGGCAGAGGAGGTGGAGGAGCCCTCGGACTCCCTCTTCAACATCTTATCTGCCTCAGTACCTGTCAGGGTGGCCCTGGCACTTCACGAAGGGGTGGCAAAAATTTAAAATGCCTTGGGGCAAACCCCGGCCTCCTCTTTGAGATGGGGGGCAAGAGCAGAGCGCAAATACTTTGTGCCCGCCAAGGGGCATGAATATCTATACACCCACCCTGCCCCTAACTCCCTGGTGGTGGAGTCAGTCAACCACAGGGAGCGGCAGGGCCAACCAGCCCCTACTCCAAAAAATAAAGACTCAAGGAGGCTGGATTCATTTGGGAGAAAAATTTATTCGTTGAGTTTTCAGTTACGGGTGGCAAACAGTCAAGCTCTCTCGGGTCGGTATGAGTTCAATCTGTAGGGCTCTCTGCCCAAATTCAAGGACTCCCTCCATGAGCGTGACAGGAAGGAGTTCAAAGCTCTGGTGGAGGAGGGTACAGCGGCTGCCAGGGCAACCCTGCAGGCAGCATTGGATGTGGCTGACATGGCCTCTGCGGTGTCCATGAGAAGGGCATTGTGGCTTTTGCTGTCTGGGCTGTTCAGTGAGGTGCAGGATGTCCCGTTTGACGGCAAGGCTCCGTTTGTGGAACAGACGGACATAAAACCGCATGGCCTCAGTCTCCTGCACTACGCTTAAGACTCTTGGCCTCTATGTTCTGGCTCCGGCTAGACCTAAGTTTAAGCCGCAGCAGGCCACCCACGCTAAATACGAGCCCTCTTATAAAAAGTTGCGGGACTATAAGAAATGCCCGTAGAGGCAGTCTCGGTCCGCCCCCTAGCCTGGGTCCTCCAAGGGCAAACAGGCGGAGAAACGGCAGTTTTGACAGGACGCCCGGGGGTGACCTACCAGTTCGTATCAGGGATCCACCCACAATAAAGCTTCCCTTCTCCAATCAGTTGTGTGCTTTTCTCCCGGAGTGGTTGCGGCTGACCTCAGACCAATGGGTCCTCAGCACCATCTCCCGGGGCGACACCATCCCAGTTTACCTCTACCCCGCCCAACCACCCTCTGTCCCTGTCCCTCCTGGGGGACCCCTCTCACGAGGCTCTGCTCGAGCAGGAGGTGGGGCGGCTCCTGGGCCTCGGAGTGGTGGAAGTGGTGCCAGCGGAGTTCATATGCAAGGGGTACTACTCCTGCTATTTCCTTATCCCGCAGGCCAAAGGGGGGCTCAGGCCTATCCTGGACCTGCGAGGCCTGAACCAGTTCATGGTGAAGCTCAAGTTCCGCATGGTCTCTCTGGCCTTCATCATCCCCTCCCTGGATCCCGGGGACTGGTACGCCGCCCTCAATCTGCAGGACGCGTACTTCCACATCCATATATTCGAGGGGCACGGGCACTTCCTCCGTTTCACGGTTGGGCAGGAACACTACCAATTTACGGTCTTCCCGTTTGGCCTGTCCACTGCCCCCAGGGTATTCACAAAGTGTATGTCGGTAGTAGCGGCCTACCTCAGATGCCATGGGGTCCAGATCTTCCCCTATCTGGATGACTGGCTGGTCAAGGACAGCTCTTGGTCACAGGTGCGGGATCACGTGGCACTCCTGTCCACGTGCACCACTCTGGGCCTGTTGGTGAACAACACCAAGTCCACATTAGTCCCAGTACAACGCATAGAGTTTATCGGGGTAGTTCTGGACACCACGTCGGACAGGGCCTCCCTATCACCGGACACATGTCGGCGTGCACATATGTGGTTCACCACACCAGACTCAGGATGAGGCCCCTCCAGCTCTGGTTGGCCTCGATGTTTTCCCAGGCCCCAGACATAATGGACAAGGTCCTCACTGTGCCTGAGCCGGTGATCATCTCCCTACAATGGTGGTCCTCCCTTGGAATCATGCTCCGAGGGGTTCCATTCAGATGCAAGCCCCCATCGATGGAACTGGTGTCTGATGCATTGGACCTGGGGTGGGGAAGCCCATTTGGGGGACATTCAGACCCAAGCTCTGTGGTCTGCTCAGGACCTGGCCTTCCACATAAACATCAAGGAACTCAGGGTGGTCTGGCTGGCGTGTGTGTCCTTCCGCTCGCACCTGGAGGGCAGGGTGGTCAGGGTTCTCATGGACAACACGGCCTTGATATTTTACATCAACAGGCAAGTCAGGGACGATCCTCTGCCCTCTGCCTGGAAGCCCTCAGGCTGTGGGACTTCTGTATAGCCCACGACATTTGCCTCCAGGCCTACCACCTACCGGGCACCTGGAACTCGCGGGCGGATCGCTTGAGCCGGGACTTCTCCTCTCAGCACGAGTGGTCTCTCCACACAGAGGTGGTGCACAGACTTTTCCAAGAGTGGGGAACTCCCCAGGTGGACCTGTTCGCGACTTGGCAGAACTGTCAATGTCCCTAGTTCTGCTCTGGGGGCGGGGCTGGGACTGGGCGCTATCCCCAATGCCTTCCTCCTATCCTGGTCAGTCCAGTTTCTCTATGCCTTCCCCCCATTCCCAGTGATCGGCAAGGTCTTGGAAAAGATAAAGACGGTCAGGGCCTGGGTCCTCCTGATTGCCCTGGCGTGGCCCAGGCAACATTGGTACAGGACCCTCATGAGCCTGGCGGTTACCCTGCCAGGGCTGTTGCCATCCCGCCCGGATCTGGTCTTCCAGGACCAGGGCTGCCTCCTACATCCCAACCTAGTGGCACTCCACCTCACGGCGTGGCTGCTCAATGGTTAGGCCGGGAGGAAAGGACATGCTCAGAAGGGGTTCAGCATGTCCTCTTGGAAAGCAGGCGACGCTCCATGCATCGAGCCTACTTGGCAAAGTGGTCTTGGTTTTCCCGATGGGTGGCTGAGCAGGACGTTTTCCCCCTTGGCTGCCATAATCCAGCTCATTTTAGACTATCTCCTTCACCTTAGAGCCCAAGGCCTGGCATCCTCATCCGCCAAGATGCATTTGGTGGCCATATCGGCCTTCCACACGCTGGTGCAGGGGCACACGGTATTCTCCCACGCTATGATTGGCCGATTCCTTAAGGGATTGAATCGTCTCTTCCCATAAGTTAGGCTCCCAATGGGACCTAAACTTGGTGCTGGCCCGGTTGACGGGTCCCACCTTTGAGCCATTAGCTACATGTTCCTGGTCGCACCTGTCGTGGAAGGTAGCCTTCCTGGTGGCGATCACATCAGCTAGACAGGTCTTGGAACTCAGGGCCCTGACCTCTGAGCCCCCATACACAGTGTTCCATAAGGATAAGGTCCAGCTCCGTGCACATCCTTCGTTCCCCCCGAAGGTGGTCTCCGCCTACCACATGGGTCAGGACGTTTTCCTTCGGTCCTCTGCCCCAAGCCCCATGTGTCCAGGGAGGAGTGCCGCCTCCATACTCTGGATATGAGACAGGCTCTGGCCTTTTACCCGGAACAGACTAAACCATTCAGGAAGTCTTCACAGCTGTTCATCTCCTCGGTTGAATGCATGGGAGGTCAGCCGATCTCCACTCAGCGGCTCTCCAACTGGATCGTGCATCCATACCTGTTATGACCTGGCAGGAATCCCTCTGCCGTCGATTGTAAGGGCACACTCGACTAGGGCGCAAGCCTCATCTGCTGCCTTTTTAGCCCATGTCCCCATTCAGGTCATTTCCATGGCTGCCACATGGTCTTCCGTTCACACGTTCACCTCGCATTATGCGATAGTCTCCCAGACCAGAGAAGAGGCTGCGTTCGGCAGGGCTGTGCTCCATCCCAAGAATTTGTGAACTCCTACCCACCTCCAACAGATATAGCTTGGAATCACCTGTTGTGGATTACACATGAGCAATCACTCAAAGAAGAAAAGACCGTTACCTTTTCCGTAACTGGTGTTCTTCGAAATGTGTTGCTCATGTCTATTCCACATCCCGCCCTCCTTCCCTTCTGCCGTAGTTGTCTGGCAAGAAGGAACTGAGGGTGGGGAGAGCGCGCAGCTCCCCTTATACTGCACCAGGCAGCCGCCACTCTAGGAGTCGTTAGGGCGCTCCCCTACAGGTACTGCTAGGGGGAAAACTTCCGACACTGGTGCATGTGGCGAGCACGCACACCTATTGTGGAATAGACATGAGCAACACATCTCGAAGAACGCCAGTTACGGAAAAGGTAACTCTTTTACCATGCTGTCTTCAGTGCTCAGTGTAGGAACAAATTTCATTTAAAGGCCATGTCTACTCTACAGAGGCTGTGCTGGCAAAGCATGTCTATGCTGGTATAGACACCCCCCCCCCCCCCGCCCCAATGTAATCACAGCATATACCAATAGGAGGATAAGTCCTGGTGGCACAATAATACCACCTTCTCAAACAACATCCACTATGGTGACAGATGCACTCTTCTGTCAGCATAGTTGTGTTTACTCTGGTGATTTTGGTGGCTTTGAGCCTGGGTTAGGGTTGTCCCTCAGGAAGAACTTTCCAGAATTGTCTGCCTCCAATCTGCACTTGTAACAGACTGCAGGTCTCACTTTGTGGCAGAGCTTTCACAGGATTTAAAAAATATTTTAAACTAAACGTCTCAAGTTTCCTCGTTGGCTTTGAGGTTTTTGTCTCAAAACTGCCTGTGACAAATGGCAATTTCCTGCAGTATCCTGAATAAACTTTATTGAATTAAATTTCACTTTATTCAATTAGGTTTAATACCTCTGGGGTCCATTGTATTAAAAACACAATTGTTTGTGTTATTGTAGGATTGTATGCAACTTTTCTAGGGACACGACTAATGTAAATGTTAGGAACGTCAGAGGACTGTTGGGACAATATGTGTGAAGTCCGTTTTCTAGGAGGCCTTTTGAAGCTATCCCCTGAGGAGAAGAACCCATTATATACTGATTACCTGCTCCTGGAAACTCCAGATCAGAGATCCCTGAACTGTATAAAGGTGGACTAAACTTTTCATGGGTATGCTAGTTCTGAGCTGAGTCTGTTCTGGACTCTCCATCCTTAGAGGTTTTTAAGGCCCGGCTTGACAAAGCCCTGGCTGGGATGATTTAGTTGGTGTTGGTCCTGCTTTGAGCAGGGGGTTGGACTAGATGACCTCCTGAGGTCTCTTCCAACCCTAATCTTCTATGATTCTATGGACTTGTTGACCACCCCCTTTTGTGTTTGAAAGACTCACCTGGAAGAGCATATGTTGGAGGCAATTGGGGTGATCTCTGGTAAGTTTATTAGTATGCGTATAGGTTTTTATTATTTTAATATGTTTTCTCTGTAATGGTTTTTACCTTAAGAATAAAATAGGCTTGCATAGGAAGTGCTGGGTGGTAATTTATAACTGTTGGCAATTACACTGTGTACCATCTCTGAGGGGTGAAACAAACAGGCCTGTTTAGGCAGACTATCTTTTGCTGGGAATAACAAAGAGAAGGCAGGGAATACTCTAATCAGAAGGGAGAGAGATATGGGTCTCAACCCATGAGAGGTGGCAGCCAGGGGACCCTGAGAGTGGGTGCCCTTGCTGAACCACTAAGGGGAAATACAGGTGTAGTTGCCCTCAAAAGAAAGTAGGGTTTTGGGTGGAAACACCTTTCTTTCTGAAGACGGTTTGAAGGACAGCACTTTCAGCTTCTCCCCCATCAGAAATGGCAGACAGCAGGTGGTGGTGAAACCAGATCGTAGGCTGTATGTGGATGAGGTCCATGCTGAGACAGTTGAGCAGGCTGCATGGAAGCTCCCTCCTCTGAGACCAGGCCAGAAGCCTGCTATGGCTTCCGTAGTCAGATCAGCTGAAGGAGTATTCCCACCAAACCTACAGAGGAGAATAAGATCATTCAGACTAAACATGGATGCAGTAGTTTGAATCCTGAGAGTTTTGCCTGCAGTTTCCTATTGTGCTGTTCTGTAGTCAATAAGGAGCCCATTGTGAGCATCAGCAAAAAAAACAACCCTGCATAAACTCTGTTTTAAACTAGATTTCCCAAGCAACATTTTCGGGACTGGTGCTTTACCTGACTCCAGTTTGCTGTATCGTACATTCAAAATTATCAAAGACACATCTTAGGGGCCTATGGCTCCACCTGAAGAAACGGGAATTGCAAGCTAAAATCTGATATCTTTCTCATTTTTTTGTTGGTAAGCTCTTCGAGGAGAGCATAGAGACAAAGTAGACACTGAGGCTGTAGACAAGGGGATAAGTCTGTCTACGCTTCCAGTGAGAGAGAATCTTCAGACTGTCTTATCTCGGCAGGTGTTTGAAGCCACTGCTCCTCCAGGTTCTAGCATAGAGATTATGTGGTAGGAGGATGCCATTGCTGCCTTTCCTGGTAATAGGAAGAGCAAGAGTCTGATTCTCTGGAAAACCATCCAACCCCAAAAGTTTCTTTTGTTTGGGGTTTCCCAAGTCTGAGCAGATTTCCTCACCCCTTCCCCCCATGAGGGGCACTTCAGGGTGGGCCGTTACCTGAAAGTAAACCACTTCAGGTACTTGAAGACTAGCGAAGTCAGTAGAATTAGCTCATTGTCCGAGGGACAAGCTTACCTTTTCCCCAAAGTAAGTTAAAGTAAACCAACACATCAGTGAAACCATTCATACCATCACAGGATGGAGAGTGCAATAGTCCATCTCCTAGACATTGAAACAACAGAACCAATTCCATGCAGAGACAGATACTTTGGACAATGCACAAGATTTTTTGTGATTCAAAGAGAAACTGGCATGCAACCAACTTTAGATCTCGGATGTCAACATGTCCTTAAGGAGATCAGTATTCTAGGTGGAAATACTTAAATCCATTATTATAGCAATAAGAATACGAAAATACACCTCCTAGCGATCTACTGAACATCTAATCAGGGAGAGTCACCATAGATAACTTAGCTTCTGTTACAAGAAGCATTTTCCAAAATGTCCAGAAGGGAGGTACTAAATTTCTACATGGATATTCACAAATTGCCATTTTGTCCCTCCCTTCAAGTGAAATGGATACATATCTACTCTTGTCTAGACAACCTTCTCATGTTATGTTGGGTCCAGCAGCCATTGCGAAAAATCTTCAGAGACATGGCTTTGAGTGAATAAGTGGAAGGGGCAATTACAGCCCAGGTTGAGTATAATCCTGGACCATCAACTTCACGTCTCCATTTCCAGCACATGATTCTTCAGAATAGCGGTGTGTATATCGTTGTTAAGAAAGTCAAAAATCTTCAGCACTGTCTTATTCATGTCCTTGGCAAAAGCTCTCAGTCGATTACCCAGGGTTCTACATCAAGAAGAAAAGACAGGTTCAGCTGGCTCAGCAAGACACAAGGGAATGCACTCTAGATCATCTAGCCTTTAGGTGCCTCCCAGACCAGGCTGGAAACCTATTTGCATTCAGGTCCAATTGGAAAACCAGAAGAGGTGTGGATGAGAGATGTGAGGAAGACATGCAAAAGCAGAGGCTGTGATCCCCTATCTTTAACTGGAACCTCCTCTCAAACTCTCAACACATAACGAAAAAACATAGTGCAACAGGGACATATCCTAAACCAATATCCAGTGTTGTCCAATCCATTATCAGGGAAGCTGAGAGTAAGGAAACAAAGTCACTTACTTTAAGAAGATGATAAACATCTTCCTAGCATCTCTGAGGAAATTCACAAATAATGTCTATGTATCACTTGAGTTTAGATGACTTTACGGGGAATCCATTATCAGGACAAAGGACATTCTAGTGTTTGTACATGATGGTTTGAGCATGGGAAAGCAGTCATACTGCATTATAAGAAACCCGTGAGAATCTCTCATAACTGTCATATAACAGAATCCTGAGGTTCGTCACACATATTGGTCCTCTGGCAATATGCAGATTCTTGATCTACATATCTTAATATCCACCTTTCAGCTTCACAGTTGGCAGATCTCTTCCTCTTCTCACTGAAAGTGTCATACCCAGTCGACATAGAATATCAGAGTTGGTAGGGACCTCAGGAGGTCATCTAGTCCAATCCCCCTGCTCAAAGCAGGACCAATCACCAACTAAATGATCCCAGCCAGGGCTTTGCCAAGTCTGACCTTAAAAACCTCTAAGGAAGGAGATTCCACTACCTCCCTAGCTAACCCATTCCAGTGCTTCAGCACCCTCCTAGTGAAAAAGTTTTTCCTAATATCCAACCTAGACCTCCCCCACTGCAACTTGAGACCATTGCTCCTTGTTCTGTTATCTACTACCACTGAGAACAGTCTAGATCCATCCTCTTTGTAACCCCCTTTCAGGTAGTTGAAAGCAGCTATCAAATCCCCCCCCCCCCCATTCTTCTCTTCTGCAGACTAAATAATCGTAGTTCCCCCAGCCTCTCCTCATAAGTCATGTACTCCGGCCCCCTAATCATTTTTGTTGCTCTCCGCTGGACTCTTTGCAATTTTTCCACATCCTTCTTGTAGTGTGGGGCCCAAAACTGGACACAGTACTCCAGATTAGGCCTCACCAATGCTGAATAGAGGGAAATGATCACGTCCCTCGATCTGCTGGCAATGCCCCTACTTATAAAGCCCAAAATGCCGTTAGCCTTCTTGGCCACAAAGGCACACCTGTTGACTCATATCCAGTTTCTCGTCCACTGTAACCCCTAGGTCCTTTTCTACAGAACTGCTGCCTAGCCACATGGTCCCTAATCTGTAGCAGTGTGTGGGATTCTTCCGTCCTAAGTGCAGGACTCTGCACTTGTCCTTGTTGAACCTCATCAGATTTCTTTTGGCCCAATCCTCTAATTTGTCTAGTTCCCTCTGTATCCTATCCCTACCCTCCAGCGTATCTACCACTCCTCCCAGTTTAGTGTCATCTGCAAACTTGCTGAGGGTGCAATCCACGCCATCCTCCAGATCATTTAATGAAGATATTGAACAAAATCAGCCCCAGGACCGACCCTTGGTGCACTCTGCTTGATACCGGCTGTCAACTAGACATGGAGCCATTAATCACTACTCGTTGAGCCCAATGATCTAGCCAGCTTTCTATCCATCTTATAGTCCATTCATCCAGCCCATATTTCTTTAACGTGCTGGCAAGAATACTGTGAGAGACCGTATCAAAATCTTTGCTAAAGTCAAGGAATAACACGTCCACTGCTTTCCCCTCATCCACAGAGCCAGTTATCTCCTCATAGAAGGCAATTAGGTTAGTCAGGTATGACTTGCCCTTGGTGAATCCTTGCTGACTATTCCTGATCACTTTCCTCTTCTCTAAATGCTTCAAAATTGATTCCTTGAGGACCTGCTCCATGATTTTTCCAGGGACTGAGGTGAGGCTGACTGGCCTGTAGTTCCCCAGATCCTCCTCCTTCCCTTTTTAAAAGATGGGCACAACATTAGCTTTTTTCCAGCCATCCAGGACCTTCCCTGATCACCATAAGTTTTCAAAGATAATGGCCAATGGCTCCGCAATCACATCTGCCAACTCCTTTAGCACCTTTGGATGCAGTGCATAAGGCCCCATGGAGTTGTGCTCGTCCAGCTTTTCTAAATGGTCCCGAACCACTTATTTCTCCACAGAGGGCTGGTCACCTCCTCCCCATACTGTGCTGCCCAGTGCAATAGTCTGGGAACTGACCTTGTTTGTGAAGACAGAGGCAAAAAAAGCACTGAGTACATTAGCTTTTTCCACATCCTCTGTCACTGGGTTGCCTCCCCCATTCAGTAAGGGGCCCACACTTTCCTTGACCATATTGTTGCTAACATACCTGTAGAAACCCTTCTTGTTACTCTTAACATCCCTTGCTATCTGCAACTCCAAGTGTGATTTGGCCTTCCTGATTTCACTCCTGCAAGCCTGAGCAATATTTTTATACTCCTCCCTGGTCATTTGTCCAATCGTCCACTTCTTGTAAGCTTTTTTTTTTTTTTTTGTCTTTAAGATCAGCAAGGGTTTCACTGTTAAGCCAAGCTGGTTGCCTGCCATATTTACTATTCTTTCTACACATCGGGATGGTTTGTTCCTGCAACCTCAATAAGGATTCTTTATTATTCTTTGTCCCAGACTGTTTTGGCATGCTCTCAGTGAATTCTCAGTTATACGTTTTATCAAACATGATAGTTCTTTGAACTAGCTACGTCTCTATTTCCAAGGCACCACAATCTTCCTCATATAATAGGAGGTGGTAGTGCTGCCCTTCTGCTTGAATTCAAATATCCTAAGGAAGTAGAAATGCATATGTTAGATGTGAACAGAGCCTGCAGAGGAATAAAGGTGTATATAGCAGAGGCATTAAAAGTCTGAGGTACAGATCGTCTCATTACTATGCACTCTGCAAAAAGCAGCAATTGGGGTGGGTGGTGGGGTGTTGCAGAGTGATCACACACATTTTATGAGGAGATCTGTAAGGCTACTTCATGGTCTTCCATATCCATACTTCTTCTGATACTATAACATCAGCATCCTCACCCTTGGTGATGCTGTGTTTGGTATAAGAGTGTTAGGTGCACAGGGTGCCCCCATAACCCTTAAGTTCCTTTTCAATTCTACAGGTGTAAATTGATGAACCTTCCTTGGAGGATTGCATTATGTCCTGAGTGTGAAGGGTTTTTTGGTTGATTAATTTGTTTTGTTGGTTTTGGCTTTTGCTTACTTGTAATATTTGAAAAGAATGTGTGTTTCTTTACCAAATCCCTAAATTTCATGTCAATGCTTTACTGCAAATGGTTTCAGTTGAGTTTTATTATAGTAAACATTTTTTAGCTTTGGAGGCTGTCGTTTGGAGAGATCTTCCTGAAGGGCAGCCATAGGCCAGACTCCAAGCAAAGATCTGGTCTGCCTGTGGTTGTCATGGAGACAAGGAAATACCCCATTGTGAAGGCTGTCCTAAAATCAAAATTCAGAGATAAGACAGAATTGTCCCTTTTCCAGCTTGATTTAAACAGCCCTCACAACTTGTGGTGAGTTAAAATTATTCCCTTCTTGGGATTTGGTTTTATTCACAAAAGAAACTCAGTGAAACACAAAATGCATTACAAACCTCCTCCTCGTCACCCCCTAAGTTTACTTGCTCAAATGCTTCCTTCCACAGGGCTGCTCAGCCTACACCTTGGGTCCAACCTAGAGCTACTCTATCCTCACTTTCTATCCAGATGTGATAATGAGCTAACTGCACCATTAACAAAACTCACATAACTCTTTCCCAGCAAGAATACCTGCTTATAGAGATTGGGGTTTCAGGCAAACACTGCTGACCTGATTTTTAAAGAAAAGATTGTAAAAATGTTCCTATTCATTTTCTTTGTTCTTAATGGGATTTGACTCTTGGGCAAACTTTGCAAAAAATTCATCCTTGGGCAAAAACCAGGCCTAGAAATTTTTAGGCTAAAAAGAGAATTTTTCACAAAGTCGAGTAACTGAATGCATCTTTGTTGTGCTGGAGAGCTTTATTACCAGTGTACCAGGTTAAACTGCACTGGTACAAATTTACGTGTGATTTAACAGGTGGCTAATATTTTTTTAAGTATGAACAAGGCCTTAGAAACATTTAGACACCCCTTAATTAAAGTTCTGCTAGCACTCTAGAAGTAATCCCTCTCTTAATGCAAAACAGGATATTTTAGCAATCTTCTCTGCTGTTGCACACTGAGTAGAGAATTAAATGTTTCAGTAAACCCAACATCCAGCAGCTTTACCTCAACCATATTAATTAACAAACAAAAACTACATTTAGTGACAGTTAAGAAGACATCAGAACACATCCCATCCATCCAAATTCTTGAAAGCATGGAAATATGAAGTTGAGAGGAAAGACTCCGGCATTCGTGTCCACTTTCATGTTGCCTACCACACGGTCAGTAACACACTCCAAAGGCTTTCACTTCCCAGCTTGAAAAGATACCAAAAATCAATACCTATACCAACTTCATCAAACTAACACTCTATCAAAAAACCTTAGCATTGACTTCATCGGTGTTAAGGTAAATAACTTCCAAAATGCATGAAATGTGACAGTCACATGCACCTATATGTATAATTGATATAACAGTATATGAGGTCATAGTTCAGTCTTATGTTGGAGATGGGAAGTGAATGCCTTTTGGAGTGTTCTGATGTGTTATCAACAACATTGTAGGCAATATAAAGATGGAAAGGAATGCAAGAATTTTTCCCCTTTTTATTTCCATGCTTTTAAAGTTTTCAGTGGATGGGGTGTGTCCAGATGCAACCTTATCTGTCATTAAGCATAGTTTGTGTTTGTTAATTTCTTAATTTTTATGCAGCTTTAGGTGTACCTCAATGGATAGCTCCCCAGAGTCAGGGAGAAGGGGAGCTGCACCTGGCTGGGAATCAGAAGGAGAAACTGCGCTGCTGAAGCCAATCCTGACTGTCGACCCTTCTGAAGGGTATGAGAGGCTATAACATGCCTCGATAAATGTTTTTATAAACTTTTATTCCCATTTAAAAATTACGGAAAGTAATCATACCAAGAGCAACCCTATATATATATCTATATCAGTGATGATGTAACCTGTCGATCTGTCATCACACACATCCTGAAACACACCATAGCTTCTCATTGGACTTCTGGAAACTGGATAAAGCTAGGTGCGGCTGCAGCAGCAGAGTACCTGTATTCCACCAGCAGATCTATGTACTCTGTTCCACCTTCCTCTAGGTACTCCATCCCTGCCACCATGAAAGCATACCTGTCAACCCTCAGTATGTGACACGTGTAAATGTGTCAAATGCCGTCTTGTTCGACCTTGGGAATTGAACCAAGGACCACCAGAATTTAAAAACACAATTTTTTAAGTTGTGCTAAAGAACAAGGCTATCAATCCAAGAGTAATAACAGACTCATTTTCTGAATTGGGCATGGAGGGGCCCACAGCGGGAGCAACACAACATACAGTTTGACCTGTGGGTTACACAAGTAAAATGTGTAACAAATGACTGAAATGTGAAAAGCATGTATTTTGGGGATTCTTGCGCCATAGTTTACAGATAATTAATATAATAAGATTCCAGAAATGTCACTCTGTATCACACTGACGACTGTTATGTCTATAGAGTCAATGTGAAGGATGAAAACAGCTACAAGAATGTTTGAGGGCTCTTTCTGTTCAGAATATCACCAGGTTGAATCATCACTGCGTTTTGTGCTCTATTACCATCCCAATTTTAAGTTCTTAGCCATTTAGACTTCATGAATTATACTTTTGCAGTGTACAGTTACAGTAAGTCATGTTATATCTGTGCCATGCCAAGAGCCTGATTGTTGATATCAGAGATAACTCAACCAATCACTGCTCTTACTCTGTAGCTAATTTGCATGCAGCAGTTTCATTGGTTGTATGAGGGAGACTGCACAGATGATGGATTACTTAACCCAGTTGCCACACCTATAACCGCCACCCACACAAATCAACACATCTCCCATTGCAGCACCTCCCTCCTCCCCCCCACCCTGAAACAAATCTGCACAACCACCCACACAGCAAGCAGATACAATAATCCCAAACACACTTTAGCCTCCCAGGACAGCACACCACTTATTCACCACCCGTGCAATTCAATATAAATTTCTCAGCACAACCCCGCTGCCAGCACCAGACACAATTCAACACATCTCCCAGCGCAACACACACACACTTGCCAACCATCGCTCATATTTACAATGAAATCACAGATGTGAGCGGCAAAGCCATGGGTCATCACTAGTCACAATTAAGTACAAAACCTGTGTGAGGTCTTCTCACTGTGTGAATCACATGCAACCATAACATGCCCCACATAGGCAAGTACCAGGGTTTGAATCCCTTCACTTTCCATTCCCTAGCATAGACTCTTACTACTTGAACTACAAGAGTAGCTTGTATTGCTAATTCTTTTGTAAACAGCCAATGGAGCATTTGATATATAGTTCCTCAGTGGGTTACACAACTTTTTCTAGTCAGTGGTAGAATACTGATGATCAGGAATCCTGGATTGTATTTCTGGCTCCTGGACAGGAGTGTGGTTTAATGTGGTTTGAAATGTGTTAACTAAAACTTGTTCATTCAGTCTGAAAGGCAGTACAGTGCAGTGATGACATTCGTCATGTTTACAGGCCTGGGTTCTATTCCTGGCCGCCTGTAGTGATCTTGCATATGTTTTTTAGTAATTTACTTTTTAAAATGGATTGGGGTTCATAGGCTTAGTGAATAATAAGGTGTCAAGACCAGATGTGGGCAGTCTGACCTAGTGGTCGGAGCAGGAGTCAGGCTGGATCCTATATCAGGAGGTCAAAGTCTGAGACAGGACAGAGGGCAAACCAAGATCAGGAGGTAGGCAAAGTCAGGTTACCATGAGATCAGCAGCAGTCAGTAGGAGCAGGTATTGCAAGGGAAGCAGTCTGAAGTAGGGAGAACCTTGTTGTGCAGACAACTTTGTGTTTCTCTTCTGGGTTTATATTAGGGCTGTCGATTAATCGCAGTTAACTCACGCGATTGACTAAAAAAAAATTAATTGCAATTAATCACAGTTTTAATCACACTGATAAAAAATAGAATACCAATTGAAATGTATTAAATATTTTGGATGTTTTTCTACATTTTCATATATATTGACTTCAGTTACAACACAAAATGCAGAGTAGACAGTGCTCACTTTATTTTTTATTACAAATATTTGCACTGTGAAAATGGCAAACAAAAGAAATGGTATTCTTCAGTTCACTTCATACAAGTACTATAGTGCAATCTCTTTATTGTGAAAGTGCAGCTTGCAAATGTGATTTTTTTGTTGCATAACTGCACTCAAAAACAAAACAACGTAAAACTTTAGAGCCTACAAGTCCACTCAGTCCTACATCTTGTTCAGCCAGTCACTCAGACAAACAAGTTTGTTTACGTTTACGGGAGATAATGCTGCCCGCTTCTTATTTACAATGTCACCTGAAAGTGAGAACAGGCATTCGCATGGCACTTTCGTAGCCAGCATTGCAAGGTATTTACGTGCCAGATATGCTAAACATTCGTATGCCCCTTAATGCCTTGGCCACGGTTCCAGAGGACATGCTTCCATACTGATGATATGCATTAAAAAAAAATAATGCATTAATTAAATTTGTGCCTGAACTCCTTGGGGGAGAATTATGTCTCCTATTCTGTTTTACCCGCATTCTGCCATATACTTCATGTTCTAGCAGTCTTAGATGATAACCCAGCACATGTTGTTCATTTTAAAAACACTTTCACTGCAGATTTGACAAAACGCAAAGAAGGTACCAATGTGAGATGTCTAAAGATAGCTACGTCACTCGATCCAAGGTTTAAGAATCTGAAGTGCCTTCCAAAATCTGAGAGGGATGAGGTGTAGAGTATGCTTTTAGAAGTCTTAAAAGAGCAACACCCCAATGTGGAAACTACAGAACCCGAACCACCAAAAAAGAAAATAAATTTTCTTCTGGTGGCATGACTCGGATGATGATGATATCAGTCCACACTGCTTTGGATGGTTATCGAGCAGAATCCGTGATCAGCATGTCCTCTGGAATGGTGGTTGAAGCATGAAGGAACATATGAATCTTTAGTGCATCTGGCACATAAATATCTTGCAATGCTGGCTACAACAATGCCATGCAAACCCCTGTTCTCACTTTCAAGTGATATTGTAAATAAGTGGGCAGCATTATCTCCTGCAAATGTAAACAAAGTTGTTTGAGTGATTTGCTGAACAAGAAGTAGGACTGAGTGGACTTGTAGGCTCTAAAGTTTTACATTGTTTTATTTTTGAATGCAGTTATTTTTTTGTACAAAATTCTACATTTGTAAGTTCAACTTTCATGATAAAGAGATTGCATTACACTACTTGTATTAGGTGAATTGAAAAATACTATTACTTCTGTTTTTTACAGTGCAAATATTTGTAATAAAAAATAAGTATAAAGTGAGCACTCTACACTTCGTATTCTGTGTTGTAACTGAAATCAATATATTTTAAAATGTAGAAAATATCCAAAACTATTTAAATAAATGGTATTCTATTTTTGTTTAACAGTGTGATTAATTTTTTTAATCGCTTGACAGCCCTAGTTTATATAGAAGCTGTGAACAAATCAGGACACCCAGTATTCTGCCAATTGGATTCTGGGACTGGGGTCTTCTATTCTGACAACAGTTAGCAGGTCACTGGGTGGCAGGTTGGAACTTATTAGCACCAAAGAGTCCTGTCAACCAGGATTCAAGACCTGCAGTCCCTGACATCATCCCCTCCCCAAGGGGCACTCTCATGGCGATGTGGGACCAGGCTTCTTGGGGTGCTTCCTATGGGATGTTTGTACAAGCACTGGGGCATGTACATTTTCTGCAGGTTCCCGGTTATGCTCCTCAGGACCATATACCTCCAAGTCAACAAGGTACAAGAGCCTACCACATTTATGTTTAGAGTCCAGGATTTTGTGAGCCACACATTCCTCATGGCCCTGTACCAGTACCTTGGAAAAGTGGCCAGGTCCTGTGAGGGAAAGTCAGGTTACCAGGAGATCAGAGCCCGAGACAGGCCAGAGAGCAAACCAGAGTCAGGTGTCAGGAAGAAAGCAGGGTCAGGTTACTAGGAGATCAGCAGCAAATAGTAGGAGCAAGTATCACAGAGGAAGCAGTCTGAAGCAGGGAGACCCCTGTTGTATGGACAACTTTGTGTTCCTGTGCTGGTTTATGTAGAAACTGTGAACCAATAAGGACCCCAACATTTTGCCAACCGGATTCCAGGGCTGGGGTCCTCTGTCAGAGTTTATCTCCTATTCTGATGAAAATTTGCAGGTCGCTGGGTAGCAGGTTGGATCTTGCTGCCAAAAAGGGTTGACCAGGGTTCAAAACCTGCAGTTTCTTACATAAGGGTAATGAAGTGTCTGTACAGATAAATAGCAATTAGAAGAGCTGAGATATGAACTCCTGTTATTCTCTTTCCCAGCACAAGAAAAGCTAAGCTTCTGTTTTGTTCAGTCTCTCCCTCTGTTTCTCAGTAGTGGCAGAGGATTTGCACCATGGCAGATATGTCATATATGGTGGGTTTGGCTTCGTGCACATATTTTCCATTTTTTCTAAAAGTTTATTAAATGCTCTATGTTCCTCATGTGCTGGTTTCAACAACATCAATTATATATAGGTGGCAACAATGTGGAGAAAGATAAATGAGACAATCCATTGAAAAATTGCCAGAAAGGCTGATTTTTGAACTCTTATTATTCTGCCAATCCATTTTTTTCAAGTCACCATGAAAAATTCAAATCATACTCCATTTACATTTTGATTTAATTTTTGCTGTGTCAATGACCTTCTTACAAAATCAAGGCTTAAAGCTCTTGTTAAACTTAAATCTGTAATGCAACTTTAACTTTGAATCATGTAAGAGAGACTAGGTGGGTTAGGTAATATCTTTTATTACACTGCTCTACAGCCAAAATGCTTCTGAAATAAATGTAGTCAAACTTTACTAATTCTGGGTCACTGAGAACGAAAGTGATGCTTAAAATTGTTGATTGGCTCTAGTTTTCAAGATATGCTATTGGGTCAGTATATACGACCCTTGACTTGGATAAGTGAGTTATAAAGGGAGGGGATCTCCATTTAAACCAGAAATGACTAAAATACATCTTTGACTAGATCTATGAATAAATCTATGACTGGGTTTAGACAGTACTTGCTTTTTAGGCAATAAATGAATGATGCACTCTGAAGCTGGTATTGCATCATACATGATATGAATTGCATCATGTTCTCCCTAGAAGTCATGGATGATGCAATCATAACGAAGCTTACATCACTCTGCTGAACAAATTGCCCTATATCAGCTCTAGAAATCATACAGTGTCGTGCTCTCTTATTTGTCAGTGTTTGATTTTGCAAAGGGACACATTTCTGTTCAGCCAAAGTGAGCAGAGATGCCTCATACTTGTGTGAACAGTGCAGATAACTTCTGCTGTGTTTGTGGTGAAGTGACTTTTGCATCACAAAAGCGCATTATAACCACTATGGTTAAGAAAGCCTATCACCTTTATTTTGGCTGCAAAATTGGAGATCAGGACAAGAGGTGGGCCCCACACATATGCTGCAACACTTGTGCAACAAATCTTCGCCAGTGGTTGAACAGGAAAAGGAAATCTGCCTTTTGCAGTGCCAATGATTTGGAGAGAGCCAACAGATCATACCAGCAATTGTTACTTCTGCATGGTGCCTCTAGTTGGGAAAGGTGTGTCAAAGAAGAAAAAGTGGACTGTGCATTATCCAAACATTCCATCAGCTATACGCCCAGTACCCCACGGACAAGGACTGCCGGTTCCTGATGCACCAGAATCATTCTCACTTGAGTCAGACGAGGAAGAGGATGAAACTTCTGGTCCTGAACCATCAATGTCACAGGACCCACATTTTCTCCCATCCTCCTCCTCTGAACCACACCTCATAACACAAGGTGAACTGAATGACCTTGTCAGGGATTTGGAACTACCCAAGAGTAAGGCAGAGCTGTTGGGCTCCAGACTAAAGCAGTGGAATCTCCTGGCAGGTGATGTTAGGGTTTCCATGTTCCGTGACTGTCAAAAGGATCTTGTCCCATTCTTCTTCATGAAAGGTGATCTTGTTGTTGCAGGCTACATCGATGGTGTGATGGCAGCCCTCAACATCGTTCATGATCCAGATGAGTGGAGACTGTTCATTGATTCATCGAAGACGAGTCTTAAAGCTGTTTTACTGCATAATGGCAATGTTTTGCCATCAATTCCAGTTGGGCATGCAGTCCATGTGAAGGAAACATATGACAACATGAAACAACTTTTGAGTTGCATAAACTATGACCAACATCAGTGGCAGCTTTGTGGCCATTTGAAGGTTGTTGCTCTCTTGCTTGGTCTGCAGACTGGATACACAAAGTACTGCTGTTTTCTCTGCGAATGGGATAGTCGTGCAAGAGATTCCCACTACATCAAGACAGATTGGCCACTCCGACAGTCATTGGAGCCTGGGAGGAAAAGTGTTCAGCATCCACCACTTGTTGAATCAAGGAAGATTTTGTTACCACCCTTACACATCAAGCTGGGTCTGATGAAGAACTTTGTCAAGGCCATTGACAAAACACAAGTAGCTTTCAAGTACCTCCATGGAAAATTTCCAAGGTTAAGTGAAGCTAAGATAAAGGAAGGTGTCTTTGTTGGTCCTCAGATTCGTGAACTTCTTCGAGATGATGCATTTGACCATGCACTGCGTGGCAAGGAAAAGATGGCATGGAAAGCCTTCCAGTTAGTGGCAATAATTTTCTCGGAAACAACAAGGCAGACAATTACAGGTTGTTGGTGGAAAACCTCCTCGAGGCATACCAAAGCCTTGGTTGCAACATGTCATGAAAGATACATTTTTTGCACTCTCATCTATATTTTTTTTCCCACCGAACTGCAGAGCAGTGAGCAACGAGCAGGGCGAGTGATTTCACCAGGACATTGCAACAATGGAGAAACGCTATCAGGGCAAATGGAGCCCATCAATGCTTGCAGACTATTGGTGGACAGTGACAAGAGATGCTCCATTTAATGAATACAAGAAACAAGCCAAGAAGCGCCGAGTAGACACTGAATAGGATTAAACTATGTACATAATAGTTTTTTGCCTTTTGTTTCCTAATAAATTTTATTTATATAACCCTTTTGCTGATTTTTAAAGTGTTACATAAACAGGACAGGTGAAACATTATCATGTAAAGCAACCATAAACAAATGAAAAGACCTAGGTTTACAATTTATTATTAAAACTCTACTATCTACACAATATACATAGACATAAAATGTAAAAACTTAAATATCTTAGAAACAGTAGCCAATCAGTTGTTTTAATTGTCAAATTTGAATTCAGCACATCAAAATACATAATATATTTTATCTCTGAAGCAGACGACTTCTCAAAAATTGTAGACCAGTGTTGTTATATCTTTTATATTCCCTCACCTACCTTTTGTCTCTTGTATCCTGGGATCGACACAGCTACAATACTGCATTTGAATCATATAGGAAAACACCACCAGTGTGGTTGACTTAACATACCCTCTCTACATACATGCACATCATACAGCATTTGAAAGCTGTTTATGTCTATGTTAAGATGAGGTATGGTGTAGAGCCGTTACCATACAAAGAGGAATAAACAATGACATCGTGAACATATTAAAATGACTGCTTTGAAATTTATTTGTATTTATTTCTGTAAGTTTAATGTCTGTGTATTATTTCAAGACCTAAATTGGATTTCTGTCATCTCAAAGCATCACAACAATATAAAGGGTAAAACAAAATCTAATAATTTTGTACAGATATGTACATAATGTAATAAGCACTGGTGACATTGCTAGTCAACATTATTATAATCAACTTGTTCATCAATATGATCTTTGTCAAGAGTCTTCATTGCCTTGGCATGTATACAGTTCTGTGCAGGGAAGATGGTTTGAACTACAGACACAGTTGATTGTGTAGTGATCTCTTCCTGGTTCAGGCACAAATAAGGTCTTGTTGAAGTTCAGATGCCTATGGGCCCTTCAGGAATGCCAGAAGTAGTTCATCATCCACATTTTTCCATCCATGTTATAATGGTGATCCAATATCTAGTTAATTTATGTGCAAAGACAACCAAATCTTTGTTTACTAAGATGCTCTTTTAACATGCTCTTCAGAACTGTCCTCACATGGTGGAAGTTTGTCCAATAACTTTTCCTTTTTGATGGCTAGATTGAGGTGGTCATGCAGCACTGCTACCAACTTCCATGTTACAGAAATTGCAGCTTTTACGTCACTCTCTCTCAACTGGGCAAGATGGCAGAAGCAGTAAGCTCCCTTTGTTATGACAACATTAAACAGATTTTTTCCCCCAGTACTAAATAGGCATTACACAGAATCACATCCTGTTAATACGTGGTTTTCACAAAATTGTGACGAGACCTCTTTTTAGGTCAACTTTAATGCAGGCCCTTAATCTGGGAATCAGCTACTTGGAAAATCAACTTAACTCCTGTATAGACAGTGCTAGGTTGATGGGAGAATTCTCCCATTAACCTAGCTACCACCCCTTGAGGAGGTGGAGTACCACAGCTGACGGAAGGGCTTTTCCTGCCGCTATAGGTAGCATCTTCACTGAAGCACTATCGTAGATCAACTATAGCAGTACAGCTGCACCACTGCAGCATTTCAAGTGTAGACAAGCCTAAGTCTTTAAACTTATGGTTAACAGGGAAGGGTCTTTAAGAAGAAAAGTTCCTTGAAAAGGTGGTGGTTTCTGAGTTTGGAAAAGAAGTTAACTCATATAAATATAAATCCTATTAAAATGGCATTTTATCTTAGGAAGTAGTTACAGCAAGGTAATTTGATTCTATATTTCTACATGTAACTGTTGTGACAAAATGGCCAATGTTGGTATGGTGGGTCCCTTGATTTTCTTGGCAGGGGGCTAGGACACCACCCCTTGCTCTTGGGGTTCCGAGGGCCAAGCTAGTGGCCCGGGAAGGTGGTAGAGGAGGGAAGTGGGGATGGGGCCTGGGTTTGCTCCTCACTCTGAGCCCCAGCCCCTCTCAATCCCTGTGAGTTTCTTACCCTCTTCCCCCTTGGGTAGGGTTACCCTTGGTCCTTGACGCTGGGAGAGGGAATCTCCCTGTCCTCCCTCCCTTCCTCTCTGGTCTTTCAATTCTTAGCAACACACTTCCAAACTTCAGTCCTCTCTCCTTCCTTGCATCACCTTGTCTGCCTGAAGCAGGGGTTTTTTATTAGGTTCCCGACAGGGCCTTCATTGGCTACAGGTGCTCCAATTAACCTGTAGTAATCTTCCCTAGTCTACAGGGAACCATGTCTTAAATAGCTTAGGGCTTATATATCTCCCCTTGACCACTCTCCCACAGGCTGAGTCCTTGGGGAGCGGGGTCCTCCCTTAGACCGAGAAAACCGAGAGGTCTGCTGCTTGCCAGGAGCTAGGATTCACGATGTGACGGAGAGACTGCCAAGACTCATCAAGCCCTCGGATGGCTACCCCTTCCTGCTTCTCCACGTGGGCACCAATGATACTGCTAAGAATGACCTTGAGTAGATCACTGCAGACTACGTGGCTCTGGGAAGAAGGATAAAGGAGTTTGAGGCGCAAGTGGTGTTCTCGTCCATCCTCCCGGTGCAGGGAAAAGGCCTGGGTAGAGATCATCGAATTGTGGAAGTCAACGAATGGCTACGCAGGTGGTGTTGGAGAGAAGGCTTTGGATTCTTCGACCAGGGGATGGTGTTCCAAGAAGGAGGAGTGCTAGGCAGAGACTGGCTCCACCTAACAAAGAGAGGGGAGAACATCTTTGCAAGCAGGCTGGCTAACCTAGTGAGGAGGGCTTTAAACTAGGTTCACCGGGGGAAGGAGACCAAAGCCCTGAGCTAAGTGGGGAAATGCGATACCGGGAGGAAGCATGAGCAGGAGAGTGCAAAAAGGGAGGACTCCTGTCTCAGACTGAGAAAGCGGGACAATCAGCGAGTTATCTTAAGTGCCTATACACAAATGCAAGAAGTCTGGGAAACAAGCAGGGAGAACTGGAAGTCCTGGCACAGTCAAGGAACTATGATGTCTTGGAATAACAGAGACTTGGTGGGATAACTCACGTGACTGGAGTACTGTCATGGATGGATATAAACTGTTCAGGAAGTTCAGGCAGGGCAGAAAAGGTGAGGGAGTTGCGTTGTATGTAAGAGAGCAGTATGACTGCTCAGAGCTCCAGTATGAAACTGCAGAAAAATCTGAGAGTCTCTGGATTAAGTTTAGAAGTGTGAGCAACAAGGGTGATGTCATGGTGGGAGTCTGCTATAGACGACCAGATTAGGGGGATGAGGTGGACAAGGCTTTCTTTCAGCAACTAGCAGAAGTTACTAGATCGCAGGCCCTGGTTCTTATGGGAGACTTTAATCACCCTGATATCTGCTGGGAGAGCAATACAGCAGTGCACAGACAATCCAGGAAGTTTTTGGAAAGTGTACTGGACAATTTCCTGGTGCAAGTGCTGTACGAACTAGGGGCAGAGCTCGTCTAGACCTACTGCTCACAAACTGGGAAGAATTAGTAGGGGAAGCAAAAGTGGATGGGAACCTGGGAGGCAGTGACCATGAGATGGTAGAGTTCAGGATCCTGACACAAGGAAGAAAGGAGAGCAGCAGAATACCGACCCTGGACTTCAAAAAAGCAGACTTTCACTCCCTCAGGGAACAGATGGGCAGGATCCCCTGGGAGAATAACATGAAGGGCAAAGGGGTCCAGGTGAGCAGGCTGTATTTTAAAGAATCCTTATTGCGGTTTCAGGAACAAACCATCCCGATGTGTAGAAAGAATAGTAAATATGGCAGGCGACCAGCTTGGCTTAACAGTGAAATCCTTGCCGACCTTAAACACAAAAAAGAAGCTCACAAGAAGTGGAAGATTGGACAAATGACCAGGGAGGAGTATAAAAATATTGCTCAGGCATGCAAGAGTGAAATCAGGAAGGCCAAATCGCACTTGGAGTTGCAGCTAGCAAGAGATGTTAAGAGTAACAAGAAGGGTTTCTTCAGGTATGTTAGCAACAAGAAGAAAGTCAAGGAAAGTGTGGGCCCCTTACTGAATGAGGGTGGCAACCTAGTGATAGAGGATGTGGAAAAAGCTAATGTACTCAATGATTTTTTTTGCCTCTGTCTTCACGAACAAGGTCAGCTCCCAGACTGCTGCAGTGGGCAGCACAGTATGGGGAGAAGGTGACCAGCCCTCTGTGGAGAAAGAAGTGGTTTGGGACTATTTAGAAAAACTGGACATGCCCAAGTCCATGGGGCTGGATGCGCTGCATCCCAGGGTGCTAAAGGAGTTGGCGGATGAGATTGCAGATCCATTAGCCATGGCGATCGGGGGAGGTCCCAGATAACTGGAAAAAGGCTAATGTAGTGCCCATCTTTAAAAAAGGGAAGGAGGAGGATCCGGGGAACTACAGGCCAGTCAGCCTCACTTCAGTCCCTGGAAAAATCATGGAGCAGGTCCTCAAGGAATCAATTATGAAACACTTAGAGGAGAGGAAAGTGATCAGGAACAGTCAGCATGGATTCACCAAGGGAAAGTCGTGCCTGACTAACCTAATTGCCTTCTATGATGAGATAACTGGCTCTGTGGATGAGGGGAAAGCAGTGGATGTGTTATTCCTTGACTTTAGCAAAGCTTTTGATACGGTCTCCCACAGTATTCTTGCTGCCAAGTTAAAGAAGTATGGGCTGGATGAATGGACTGTAAGGTGGATAGAAAGCTGGCTAGATCGTCGGGCTCAACAGGTAGTGATCAATGGCTCCATGTCTAGTTGGCAGCCGGTTTCAAGTGCCCCAAGGGTCGGTCCTGGGGCCGGTTTTGTTTAATATCTTTTTTAATGATCTGGAGCATGGTGTGGACTGCACTCTCAGCAAGTTTGCAGCTGACACTAAACTAGGAGGCGTGGTAGATGCACTAGAGGGTAGGGATCGGATACAGAGGGACCGAGACAAATTAGAGGATTGGGCCAAAAAAAACCTGATGAGGTTCAACAAGAACAAGTGCAGAGTTCTGCACTTAGGACGGAAGAATCCCATGCACTGCTACAGACTAGGGACCGAATGGCTAGGTAGCAGTTCTGCAGAAAAAGACCTAGGGGTCACAGTGGACGAGAAGCTGGATATGAGCCAACAGTGTGCTCTTGTTGCCAAGAAGGCTAACGGCATTTTGGGCTGTATAAGTAGGGGCATTGCCAGCAGATCGAGGAACGTGATCGTTCCCCTTTATTCAACATTGGTGAGGCCTCATCTAGAATACTGTGTCCAGTTTTGGGCCCACACTACAAGAAGGATGTGGAAGAATTGGAAAGAGTACAGTGGAGGGCAACAAAAATCATTAGGGGTCTGGAGCAAATGACTTATGAGGAGAGCCTTCAGCTACCTGAAGGGAGGTTCCAAAGAGGATGGAGCTCAGCTGTTCTCAGTGGTGGCAGATGACAGAACAAGGAACAATGGTCTCAAGTTGCAGTGGGGGAGGTCCAGGTTGGATATTAGGAAACACTATTTCACTAGGAGGGTGGTGAAGCACTGGAATGCGTTACCTAGGGAGGTGGTGGAGTCTCCTTCCTTGGAGGTTTTTAAGGCCCAGCTTGACAAAGCCCTGGCTGGGATGATTTAGTTGGGAATTGGTCCTGCTTTGAGCAGGGGGTTGGACTAGATGACCTCTTGAGGTCCCTTCCAACCCTGATATTCTATGATTCTATGAACCTTCGGAACTGGCATCCCATCTCACTCCTCAGCATGGACTATAAGGTTGTAGCGAAGGCCATCTCGCTGCAGCTGGGGTCCGTGCTGGCAGACGTGGTCCACCCCGACCAGACCTACACCGTCCCGGGCCGTATCATCTTTGACAATCTGTATTTGGTCTGGGATCTCTTGGAGTTCGGGTGTGGGGGTGGTCTGTCGTTCACCCTTCTGTCTCTGGATCAGGAGAAGGCGATCGACAGGGTGGACCACAGGTATCTCCTGGGCATGCTGTGGGAGTTCGGTTTCGGGCCCCAGTTTGTAGGTTTTCTCCAGGTGCTGTACGCCTCCGCGGAGTGTCTGGTCAGGCTCAACTGGACCCTGACCAAGCCAGTCAGTTTTGGGCGCAAGGTGAATCAGGGGTGTCTGCTGTCAGGCCAGCTGTATGCTCTGGTGATTGAGCCCTTCCTCTGTCTCCTCCACTGGAGGTTGATGGGGTTGGTGCTCCGTAAGCCAGAGTTGCGGCTGGTCCTGTCGGCATATGCCGACAACGTGCTCGTGGTCCAAGTCCCGGGCGACCTGGGTCTGCTGGAGTGTGCCAGGCCATCTATTCGGCAGTCTCCTCCGCCCGAGTCAACTGGGTCAAGACCTCTGGCCTGGTGGTCGGGGATGGGTGGCCGGCGAGCTCCCTCCCACCTGCACTTCAAACCATACGATGGAGCGCGGGTCCGCTGCTCTGTCTTGGCATTTACCTTTCTGCCGCCTATCCTTCTGGAGAACTGGCTGGGGTTGGAGGGCAGGGAATCTGAGTGGCTGCCGAGGTGGATGGGACAACTCTGGTGCCTCTTCCTGCGGGGGAGGGCACTGTTGCTCAACCAGCTAGTCCTGTCCATGCTCTGGCACCGGCTCAACATCCTGGTCCCAGCCCCAGGTTTCTGGCTGATATTCAGAAGCTGGTTCTGGAGTTCTTTTGGCCAGGACTGCACTGGGTCTCTGCGGGGGTTCTCCATCTCCCCCTGGAGGGGGGAGGACAGGGCTGACATGCTTGCACACTCAGGTCCATGTCTTCCGCCTCTTGGCCCTGCAGAGACTCCTTTATGGTGCAGGTAGTCTGGCTTGGAGCATGTTGGTGCACACCTTCCTCCACCGTCTCCGAGGTCTCCGATATGACCGGCAGCTCCTTTATCTCCATGGGAAAGGTCTTCCGTGAAACCTCTCTGGGCTGCCAGTCTACTACCAGGACCTCCTCCAGACCTGGAAGCTGGTTTCGGTGATCAGGTCCGTGGCAGCTACCAAGGAGGCGGATCTCCTCGCAGAGCCCCTGCTACACAATCCCCAACTTCGTGTGCAGGTGGCAGAGTCCCCCTCGGTACCCCAGAGGTTGGTCCTGGTAGAAGTCACCAAAGTTGGAGACCTCTTGGATTACGACCCGGGAGACTGGGTGGATCCCCTGATGTTCACTCAGCGCATGGGGCTCTCCTCCTGAAATACGCCCTGTGGAGTACAAAGGGTGGTGAGAGCAGCCTTATTGCCCGCTGCTTGGGTTTACCTCGATCGTGTCCTGCGGGAGGGTTCTCCCTGCCCACCCTACACTCCACGTCCTCCGGATCTTTTCATCGGGCCCCTACCCCGTGACCTCCCCCCTCCGACCGTCCTACCCGTTCACTGCAAGCCAGCTGCACGATTTGCAGCCAGTTTACTTCCGTACCATGCTGAGGAAACATCTGTGCCCATGCTTGTGATTCACATTCTTCATTTCCTCACTTTCATGTCCTGCCCTGATACGAAGTGGCAGGACCTATTGCCACTTGTTGAGGGTGAGGAACCCCGGTGGGCCAGCCTATATTCTACCCTAGTCCCAAGGCCCTCGGAGATATTAGTTGGTGGCTCCTCCACTGAGCCGTGAGCACGGGCGTGTACTTGGCGTGGTTCACCCCCATCCCTGATGCCTGCCCCTTTTGCAGAGTTCCTCTGGATGTCATCTGCCGGCTCCCTTGACACCTTCGAGGAGCAGTGAGCGCTGTCTGGGGTTCTCTGCTCGGTGTCCCCTTCAGGTACCCTTTATTTGACCCTTCACACATGCCCCTGTTACATTTTTGTTCCCCCCCCTCCCCCCGGGGTAATTATTTGAGTTCCTGGAACTTGTGGATCCTCCCCTAAGTCTTGGGAAGGGCCCTTTAAGGAACCCAATAGGACCACTCTCCCACTGCTCCCTGGCACTGCTGAATCACACTGTTCACTTAGCAGTGATATCAGGGAACTGTCATATAAAATGTTTCCGTTTAAATACAGAATATTTACAAATGACTTAAAAGCTTGTTCTATTTTAAATATTTGGGAGAATAAAGAAGTTTTCACCTTTAAATGGAATCATGAGTTAAGTAATAACTTCTATTAAACATTTCCCAACTATAATTTTTCCCCTTAAAGTCTTCATTCTTTTAATGATTAAGTGTTTATTAAAATTAACTTTTTATAAGAATTTCTAGGAAAATTTGTTAGTGAGATGTGTTTTTAAACAAAACTAAGGTTTTTCTCTTTGCAGAGAGGAGGGAAGGGGATGAAGAGTTTAGAAAGCAATAGAGGCCCTAAGTTTATGTTTTATGGCTTTGGTAATACATTCGGCACACCACTTCTTTTCAGAGTACCTTAAATAAAAAAATCTTTGGCTTATTTTCATATGCAGATCTCGTTCTAAAACATAAATATTTTAGGATGTTTTCTTGAAATAGAGATGGTGTGCCTGGCAAACTGAAAGTCTTTAAACAAGGAAAATGTGTCCTGGTTTTTTTAAGACCTTTTTTTTTAAGTAGATTGCTCCTATATGTATACCTTATTACACCTCTACCTCGATATAACGCTGTCCTCGGGAGCCAAAAAATCTTACCGCGTTATAGATGAAACCACGTTATATTGAACTTGCTTTGATCCACCGGAGTGTGCAGCCCTCCCCCCCCCCCCCCCCACCGAGCACTGCTTTACCACGTTATATCCGAATTAGTGTTATATCGGGTCGCGTTATATCGAGGTAGTGGTGTATTTGTAGTAATTACCTTTATAGTTTGCAGTTAAAGACTCCTATCAAATATTCTGTGCAAGGTACAAATTACAGTTATTTATATGTATGTTTTTTTAATATAATATATATGTTAGAAGCAAAACTGAGGTTGTAAAGTTGCATTCCCCATGTCTGTGTAAATGGATTTGGAGGTCACAAATATAGATTTTTTTTTCTAGAGAGTTTTCATCTTTGATATTTTCAAAGCCTTAGGTATATGCCTGCTACTCAAGATATGTCTGGGTATGTCTACACTTCAAACTTGTAATTCTCAGCTCAAGGAGACATACTCGCACTAGCTCTGATTGGTCTAGTGCACTAAAAATAAAGTGTAGCCATGGAGATGCCCTGAGTACAATCCCGTGGTCTCCAACAGGATTGAAGTGTAGACCTACCCTCAATGACAGAAAACGAAAGAAATTCTTAGGAATCCTTTATTAGTTTATACCCTTTTACATCACAGAAGCAACCAAATAAAAACATGGGCATATGAGCTGGCATAGTTTAAGCATAATTTCAATGAACATAATTGAAAGTATCATAAAATTCAGTAAAGGCAAGTTTATAATGTTACTGTTTTTGCATCAATATTGATGCAAAACATTTTCAAGAATGTTGCTATTCACTTCACGAAAAGAGCAATGGTATCATGGGCAGAGAGATCTTACAGTGAGATCTGCAGGACCCCTGTATGGTCTTCCATTCCCATTCTCTCCTTTACAGATGCAGGGATTGGTAGAAGGGTGTTATGGAATGTGGTGCCCTAGTAACCCTTAAGTTTTTCTATTTCTGCATGGTTAAATTTAATCCTTCCTCCATCCCAATGGATGATTTTACTGCTTTCTGCTGTCCACTATGAAGGCTGTCTGATGTGGTGAGGATGGAGAATGAAAAATATCAGTCTTTCTTTGTGAATTTTCTTTCTAGAAACTTTTGTCAGGCTCCCTTGTGTGACTGCATTATGTCCAGAGTTTTTCTGATTATTGCTCATGTGTGTAATTTTGAAAGGGAAGAGTGTGTTCCTAGAGAAAATATTTAAATTTCTTGTCAAGATCATACTGCAAATGGTTTCACTTGAATAGGACTTTATAACATGTATGTGGTTAGTATTTCCCTTTGTTGAAAGCTATCATTCTAGAGAGTTCTTCCTGAGGGACACTCCTACGCCCATGCTCAGAGCCAAAGATCTGGTCTGCCTCCAGCTGTTATAGAGATTGGGAACATCCCCACTGGGAAGACTCTGACAGAAAAGTCAGAGCTAAGGCTGAGTTTTTCCATCCCTCAGCACTGGATTTGGATGTGCTTGTTTTAAAAAAAAAAAAAAAAAAAAAAAAGAAGAAGAAAGTTGAGTAGAATTCCAGGTTTAGTTCATAGGGTTAGGTGGAAATAGTCTCTGAATATGTGTATGGAATGAAGCAAGGGCTCCTGCCTCAATGATTGGTCATGCTCTGTTGGATTCCTAGAAAATTCCATGCAAAAAATGAGGTGCCCTAGTAACCCTTAAGTTCTTTTTCTATTTCTACGTGGTTAAATTTAATCCTTCCTCCGTCCCAGTGGATGATTTTTGTTGTATTTCTATTTGTAGTTGACACACTTAACTTGTGTGTCATTTCCTTTTGCAGACCGTCATAGATGCCCACATTTTCCCAGCCCTCATAAATATTTTGCAAACAGCTGAATTTCGGACCAGGAAAGAAGCTGCTTGGGCAATAACAAATGCAACATCTGGAGGCTCTGCTGAACAGATCAAGTAAGTAGCAGTGAAAATAGCTCTGAATGTTTAAATGGATTTAATGTTTATGTGAAAGGTACCATACTAAGAACCCTGGATCTGGAAAGCCTCTTTCTTGAGAACAGACAGTTGAAGTGCCCAATTTCCCTATGCTGTCTCTTTCCAATGTATCTCACTCCTCTGGAGTGGTCAGAGACCACTTCTAGAGGTGAATTCAGTTATGAAATTGTCCATTCAAGCCTTGGCTGAGAGTGCCTACAAGAGAACCAATTGTGAAGCTGGTGCTTGTAACAGAAATATCTCTCCTTTCACCTTCACCTTCCAGCTCATTTCACAGAGGCCATCACAATCCGAATGTAACAACTTCCAATAAACCTGCACCAGACTCATAACTGGAGAAGAATGGTTCAAAGGCCCATTTCCAACCCCTGAGCCAGCCTGCTCAAATGCAATCTTGATTTCTACGTTTTTAAAGCTGAGTTGGTGGAGACCCACATAGATGATACTTTACCCAAGTGAGTTAGTATCTTACCTAGTTATTTTGGTTCTCAGTCCTCTACACTAAACACTGGACAGTATGGCCTCATAAATTACACAGGTTACCTTAATCCAAATGATTGACCATGTTTGTGTATGGTGTTTTTCAGATACTTAGTAGAACTGGGATGTATCAAACCGCTCTGTGACCTCCTTACAGTAATGGACTCAAAGATTGTGCAGGTGGCACTGAATGGGCTGGAGAACATCCTGAGGCTTGGAGAGCAGGAAGCCAAGCGTAGTGGCACTGGCATTAATCCCTACTGTGCTCTTATTGAAGAAGCATATGGTAAGAGCATAATCTCTGTAGAGGATAGGTGTTATGGCAGTAATCAGGAGCCCTTTGGGTATTCAGCAGCCCAGGAGCTGTGCTTTTGAGTACTTCATCATCATCACTAGGCATAACCCCCTGAAAAGGGGCACAGACTATCCAACAAATTCTTGGACTGCATTGGAGACAACTTTTTATTTCAGAAGGTTGAAAAAGCTACTAGGGGGGAAGCTGTTCTAGACTTGATTTTAACAAATAGGGAGGAACTCGTTGAGAATGTGAAAGTAGAAGGCAGCCTGGGTGAAAGTGATCATGAAATCATAGAGTTTGCAATTCTAAGGAAGGGTAGAAGGGAGAACAGCAAAATAGAGACAATGGATTTCAGGAAGGCAGATTTTGGGAAGCTCAGAGAGCTGATAGGTAAGGTCCCATGGGAATCAAGACTGAGGGGAAAAACAACTGAGGAGAGTTGGCAGTTTTTCAAAGGGACGCTATTAAGGGCCCAAAAGCAAGCTATTCCGCTGGTTAGAAAAGATAGAAAATGTGGCAAAAGACCACCTTGGCTTAACCACGAGATCTTGCACGATCTAAAAAATAAAAAGTAGTCATATAAAAAATGGAAACTAGGACAGATTACAAAGGATGAATATAGGCAAACAACACAGGAATGCAGGGGCAAGATTAGAAAGGCAAAGGCACAAAATGAGCTCAAACTAGCTACGGGAATAAAAGGAAACAAGAAGACTTTTTATCAGTACATTAGAAGCAAGAGGAAGACCAAAGACAGGGTAGGCCCACTGCTTAGTGAAGAGGGAGAAACAGTAACAGGAAACTTGGAAATGGCAGAGATGCTTAATGACTTCTTTGTTTCGGTCTTCACTGAGAAGTCTGAAGGAATGCCTAACATAGTGAATACTAATGGGAAGGGGGTAGGTTTAGCGGATAAAATAAAAAAAGAACAAGTTAAAAATCACTTAGAAAAGTTAGATGCCTGCAAGTCACCCGGGCCCGATGAAATGCATCCTAGAATACTCAAGGAGCTAATAGAGGAGGTATCTGAGCCTCTAGCTATTATCTTTGGAAAGTCATGGGAGACGGGAGAGATTCCAGAAGACTGGAAAAGGGCAAATATAGTGCCCATCTATAAAAAGGGAAATAAAAACAACCCAGGAAACTACAGACCAGTTAGTTTAACTTCTGTGCCAGGGAAGATAATGGAGCAAGTAATTAAGGAAATCATCTGCAAACACTTGGAAGGTGGTAAGGTGATAGGGAATAGCCAGCATGGATTTGTGAAGAACAAATCATGTCAAACCAATCTGATAGCTTTCTTTGATAGGATAACGAGCCTTGTGGATAAGGGTGAAGCGGTGGATGTGGTATACCTAGACTTTAGTAAGGCATTTGATACGGTCTCGCATGATATTCTTATCGATAAACTAGGCAAATACAATTTAGATGGGGCTATTATAAGGTGGGTGCATAACTGGCTGGATAACCGTACTAAGAGAGTTGTTATTAATGGTTCCCAATCCTGCTGGAAAGGCGTAACGAGTGGGGTACCGCAGGGGTCTGTTTTGGGACCGGCTCTGTTCAATATCTTCATCAACGACTTAGATATTGGCATAGAAAGTACGCTTATTAAGTTTGCGGATGATACCAAACTGGGAGGGATTGCAACTACTTTGGAGGACAGGGTCATAATTCAAAATGATCTGGACAAATTGGAGAAATGGTCTGAGTTAAACAGGATGAAGTTTAACAAAGACAAAAGCAAAGTGCTCCACTTAGGAAGGAAAAATCAATTTCACACATACAGAATGGGAAAAGACTGTCTAGGAAGGAGTACGGCAGAAAGGGATCTAGGGGTTATAGTGGACCACAAGCTAAATATGAGTCAACAGTGTGATGCTGTTGCAAAAAAAGCAAACATGATTCTGGGATGTATTAACAGGTGTGTTGTGAGCAAGACACGAGAAGTCATTCTTCCGCTCTACTCTGCTCTGGTTAGGCCTCAGCTGGAGTATTGTGTCCAGTTCTGGGCGCCGCATTTTAAAAAAGATGTGGAGAAATTGGAAAGGGTCCAAAGAAGAGCAACAAGAATGATTAAAGGTCTTGAGAACATGACCTATGAAGGAAGGCTGAAAGAATTGGGTTTGTTTAGTTTGGAAAAGAGAAGACTGAGAGGGGACATGATAGCAGTTTTCAGGTATCTAAAAGGGTGTCATAAGGAGGAGGGAGAAAACTTGTTCACCTTAGCCTCTAAGGATAGAACCAGAAACAATGGGTTTAAACTGCAGCAAGGGAGGTCTAGGTTGGACATTAGGAAAAAGTTCCTAACTGTCAGGGTGGTTAAACACTGGAACAAATTGCCTAGGGAGGTTGTGGAATCTCCGTCTCTGGAGATATTTAAGAGTAGGTTAGATAAATGTCTATCAGGGATGGTCTAGACAGTATTTGGTCCTGCCATGCGGGCAGGGGACTGGACTCAATGACTTCTCGAGGTCCCTTCCAGTCCTATAATCTATGAATCTATGAAAAAGAACTTTTCCTAGACAAGTGTCCATCCATCAGTGTGCTACATCTCCTGGTTTAGCTCTGCCCACATACAGTTTGGAGGAAGTTGTGACATAGCCATGGTACAATCTATAATAATGAGTAGTTTCACTCCTGCCCTCTTCCCTTGGGTACCCTTTACACTGCTTTGCTGCTATAGCTTCCAGACTGGACTGATCACAAACAGCATTCAGCATGTAAGTCACTCCCAGCTATGTCTGTGTGTGAGCTGCAGCCAGCCAGCCCCACCTTGGCTCTTACCAGTCTTGGGTATAGTACAGGGTGACCCCAACTCACTCCCAATCTTAGATTTCCCCCCCAGAAATATATTTCCTGTACTGCTCAGCCCACTCCTAGACAATACAAATATGTTAAATCTGTTACTTCTTTAAGATGATATGCCAGTTTATTATGCCAAATAGTTCATCAGACACTTCAATTTAAACATACTGGATTAGATAAAACAGTAAAATAACTACAAAGAGAGAGATTTGAAGTGAATACAAGTAATGAGGCATAAGTTGGAAATGGTTACAAGAAAAATAAAGATAAAACAAAACTAGTGCCTAACTTAACAAACTGTTAAATTCAAAGCAAAGTTTTTCTCACCACATGCTCTCTCAGCAGTCTTACAGGCCAAACTTCATAGATCAGGACCCCTTCTTCTGTTTAATGGCTGCTTCCTTTTGTCCCTTCTCATGTGGTGAATTGATGGATAGGAAGAGAGAAGGGGGGGTCCCTTGGGGCATTTATTCCTCATGCTTATAGCGTCAGTACCCCTCTTGGAAAACATTTTCAGCTGAGATTCAGAAGACTGTGTGTCTATGTGTAAGGATATTCCCTGCAAGTTTTCTCATCTGTTTGAACTCCCTTCCTGCTTGATGACTCTGTTTACTGGTTAAATGCACATTAAGCAGAACACACATTCTTTTGTTCGAGACAGACCTGTTTGCCAAACTTAGTTTGGAATATGTGTTAATAACATTGTACGGGGAAATCTTATAACTTCATATACACTGTTGCCACACATTTTATCAGGACAATATTGGCCAGCAAATTATGAGTTTTCAGATGGTACCTTACAAGACCCATCTTATACAAAGATTATTACAATAGTGTAGGATGTGGACACGGATACATTCTGTCACAGCGGTATATGCACATTTACTCTGTGCCAATTATGGGTACGTCTATACAGCATACTAAGTTAGGTCTCAGACTTGGATTCGAAGCCAAGCCCCCTTCCGTCCATGCAGAAATTAGTTTGGCTTGATCCAATAACCCCTTTTGACTCAGTCCAGTGGACACTGCTGGGGAGGTGGGGGAGGGTCAGAGCCCGAATCCCACTGTGATGTGGTTCAGAGCCCAAGCATTTTGCATTGTGGATGCAGCTCAAGTCTGAGTCACCAGACTTGTCTCTGGAGAGTCCACCAGCACTATCCCTGAATCACCTGGGGCTTTACTTCCCAACATTCAATTCCAAACTCGTTTCCCAGGAACCGGAAGCAACTTCCTGGTTTAAAAACAGCTGCTCAATGTTTAACCCTTCATTTCCATGTGGACTGCTCACCCGGAAACAACAAATACAAATACAGTGAGAACTCATGTGTATTTGCTGTGGCCAGCAGCAAGATGAAGTTCTGCATCAAGTGCAAGGCTAGCTGGCCAGAGGAATGCAGACGGATTCTAGTTAACCTCTGACGTGAGGCAAGCAAGACATTTGACTTCGGTAAGAGCATGAGAAATAACCACGTATATAAAACAATATACGAGGAACTGGCAGCATTGAAGATTGACTGGATGGCAGATCAATGCAGAAGGTGGATCAAGAGGCTGAGACAGACTACCAGAAAGTCAGGAATGCTAATGACAATTCTGGGAATTCCCCTGTCTTCCTCTCTCTTTTACAAGGAATTTGGTCATGTACCGGGAACTGCACTGAGCCCCAGTGGTGCATGACATTGCTGAGTGACAATGGCGACCTTATAACCCCCATGTTACAGGCACCACCTGAGGAGAGCAAGCTGCCAGATAATGAGCAAGAAGTCACACTGGAGCTGAGACCTGTAACCGAAGAAGCCATGGTGCTGGAGCAGCTACAGCACATTGTGTGTCCATACTCACAGGACCTTTTTGGGGACAGCCCTGTGGAGCAGTACCCTGCAGACCTGGCATCAGAACAAGCGCCGGAGCTTGGTAAGTTTCTGCTGCCATATTTGTTTTTATTAATATATGATAGGGAAGGATTTCCAGCTTATGAGCCTATTAAATTATTAATACAACCCAGGATTTCTGTGCATTTCATTCAGGATGGGACCCATGCCATTCCACTTAGGGCCCGCCACCCACCTTCTCCCCACTGCCACATTGGATTCAAAATGGACACAGCAAAAGGAGGAAAAATTACACAACCAGTTATGAAATTTTTACTAGTTACTCGCTGATTGGTGTATGTATATGGGTTGGTGCTCCACAATTCACAGCCTCACATACCCCTCCCATGCAATACAGCGCATTTTATCAATCGTCTGTGAACAAACTATTCCCAAATGCCTGTGAATTGATTCCCAAAAAACTGGGCTGTTATGAGTCCAAACAAAACTGTGGTGTGTGTTTGGTCCATTGCGGGCTTTAACGCGTGAGTCTAAACTACAGCAGAGCATGTCAGTCTTAGGATTCCCAATGAATGGCAGTATGTCAGGTATTTGCATGGATACAAGGTGCTAACAAGGAGGCTGTACTGCATCTTCATGCAAATTCAGTGTCTTGTTGATTTTTATCACAAATTTTCACCATTTCTGGCTGGTGATCAAAGTAGACTTCTCACGGAAAAGGAACTCCAGACAGTCTGTTATGTTCCAGGACAGGGCATACTTATTAGGTCCCTCTCTATAAGTGATGAGGACCCCTCTCCATTCTGCAATGTGGTATTCAGTCACTAGATGCTGAAATAGTTCCTTAGCACGGATGGCTATCAGAGACCTCCAGACCTTGCCCTGCCTGACAGGATTGAACAATCATTGCTTGTAACTAGATCACTCATAAGTTGTCTCCCCTCCTCCCCCACCCCAAACTTCCCCTCATAGACTCCACCCTCCCTCCCAAAAAGGGGGATATAGAAGTAATTAGATTTTGTATGTGTGTCTTAACATGTCTTCTGGTTTTCATTGCTGTTCCAAAGGATTTCTGAAGTGGACAGTGTTTTATGTAAATAGAGTAGAATACAGCCCATTGATTTAAAAGTATGCATCTTTTGACCATGAATGAAAGTAGTAGTTCCTTTAATAAACTGTGAAATGTATTTTTTTTTACCATGCTCAGAAAATAATGTTCTTTCTCCTTTCAATGCCACAGGGATAACACATGGCACCAGGAGCCTGGGTCTGCAGACCATCTATAGCAGGGGAAAAGAAAGAGCCTAAGATGAGCGGGCTGAATCAGCTGATCCAGGTCCAGGAGACCCAGCTCAACTACCAAAAAGATAAAGATGCTTTCAGGGTGGAAAGACAGAAAGAGAGAGAGAGAGAGAGAGGCTGCACAGCGCAAGGAGAGAATGGCAGACAGATTCATCGAGCATGATGGCCGGTTGAGGAAGGAAGATAGAGCGCAGCAGAAGTAGCTGTTCAAGTACTTACTGCAGCTGATAGCTACCATACTGCAGGCTCCAGTACCAACCAGTGTCTTCTGCTCTAGACCCACAGCCCTAGTCCCCTTACCACTATCGATCCCTGCAGAGCACCCATCCTTTAGAGTTAGATGATTCAGGAGGTGACTGGAGCATGTCACAGGCAAACACTGGCACATGGAACAGACAGATGCACCCTGTGCACTCACCCTCTCCTGTTCAGGTGCATCTTGCACATCCAAAATGTTCCAGAAAGGCCAACATGTACCTTTTGAGTGGATTTTTTGGGGTCAAAGTTAGGTTATACTATTGTGCTGCACACCATAATGGCAGCTGGTCTGCATTACTGATTGTTGCAACATTTAAATACCTGTGTGAAATAAAATGTTGGATTTGCACATAAAATGACCAGAACAAATTTTATTATATGCAATGATAACAGGGGCACAAACTTTAATGTATGTCATCTCATACCCAATGGCAAAGTTTCATAATAAAAATTTACAAATTGTCATTATGATAATTCATAAACTGTGCATGGCAGTCCATTGCCAATTTGATAAAATGCATAACATACCTTCATAAACTTCATAAACATCCTTACAGAATTCATAATGCACAGTACCTACATGATTACAAAAATATCACACACCCAACTTCATCTAGCATTTCATTCCCCGTCATGAATTATGTGGGTGCACAAAGCCTCACTGATTTCCATTGTGCATCTGGATCCAGCACCAGTCATGACAGGTGCACTGTCTGGCTGTATATACCAGTTCAGATATTCTGAAATGTCCTGAGTCCGCTCCTGGCAAAAAGGTTCCCCCTTCTCCTCACAAATATTATAGCATAAGAATGGCAATACTGGGTCAGGCCAATGGTCCGTCTAGCCCAGTATCCTGTCTTCCAACAGTGTAGGGCACAGCAAGCCACAATAACGCAGACTGTATTTATGACATTGGCGCCCAAATTATTTTGAAGGCGGCACCAATGGGATTTCAATCTGCCAAATGCACATTCTATCACCATCCTACAGCAACTGAGAGTGCAATGAAACCTTTTTTTTTGGCCAGATCCTCTGAAATTTGGGCATGGTTTTATAAGCCATGGCAACAAAGGGTAAGCAAGGTTCCCTAGAATAACAATGGGGACAGTAAATTTATTTATAACAATGTTATTTGGTGGGAATAATACCCTAGTTTCTCCATTAAGGTAAAGTCCCGATCTCTGGAACACACTGGCATCAAGCACCCTGCTAGTGCATCCCATGTTAGTGTCCATGAATCTGCCCCTGTGGTCAACCTGCATAATGGTAGAGTAGTATCCTTTGTGGAATAGTGCTCCTTGCAGTGGGCAAACTATAGGCACATGAATCCCATCAGTGGCCCCATTAGTTTGAAAACCCCATTCTCTGAAAACAGCAATCATTTCAGGAATGTTTCTTATGCTCACTGCCTTTGGGTAAATCACACTCCTGATGGACTCTCAACAATCCCCACAGATGATTTCCCAACTCCAAACTGGTTAGCCATGGAACTGGAGCAGACTGGAGTAGTCAGCTTCCAGATGGCTATAGTGACCTGCTTCTGGTCTAGCATGGCTGTCCGTATGTGGGTGTCCTTGTGCTGGAGGGCAGGGACAAGCTGATCACAAACCTCCAGAAATGTCCACTTCTTCATGCAAAAGTTCTGGACCAACTACTGGTCATCCCTGGTCTGCATGACAATGTGACCCCACCAGTCTGTGCTGGTGGCTCTGCTCAAGAAGTGCCAGTCTGCAGCTAAGGCAACAGCAGACATGAGCAGCATCAGCTGGTTTGGAGCTAGCATGTCAGTATCCTCCTACGAGAGGTGCCTCCCACAGTTCAAAAACTGCCACTGAAATGTCCAACAGCATCTTTCAGATGCGCTTGTGTCCCGAAATAGGACTGAGAGCATGAGATAGAGAAGTTCTTCCACCTGGGTGGAATCCATGATGGCTCCTGGCTGCAGGAAGAGTGCAGACACAAAACAGTTTGTCTGGATGCGTTTGTGGGCTAAAACCACCCAAAACACTTCCAGCCAACTCCCACAGGATGGGCAGACAAGTTCTTCCACAACCCATTATAGAGAAAACCACAGAACATCTTAGGCTGATGAGGGCACAGGAACCTGGGGATACGATAGTATATGCTTACAGAAGCTGAAGCTCTGAGTCAGGTCATGTGCAGTATGGATGCTTCAACACAGTTATAAGGCCCGAATGCGAACGCTCAAGCACGGGCTTGGAAACACGAGCCCACAAGCCAGGGTCTCTCAGATCTGGGCTTCATGTCTTGTGTAGACATACCCTATGAGTTTTGTTGGTGGCACTCAACAGCAATATTTTTCCTTCAGAGCAGACACAGTTCAGGATCTCTGCTCCACTTATTTAATCCTACAGTTACAGGGCCTCTTTCGTTTGTGCTAACCTCCTTCTTCTCCCACCTCTGGTCTGTGGAATCCAGGCAGAAAACAACTCCCTGCCTTGCTTCTAGCATAGCTTATGATCTGCTGCTCTTATTGGGGGTTCCTGGCTGGTACTGATACTACAGCACCAGGATCAAGTGGTAACAGCTCCGTAGATTCAGTGTGGCTTAGTCTCTGCCTCTGCCACCCTTCAGCTGTCTTCCTTATTGGGGGATCCTGGTACCTTCTAGCTCAGGTCCAGACATCTCTTGTCTGCAACTGATTCCTCACCCCCTGGGCAATGGTGAGAGAGATTCTGGAGTGTGACTGTCTCCTACAGTTGTGGGATGGCAGGGATGGGGAGGGCTTGTAAATGACCTGGCCTTTAATACCAGCTCTCTGCTTCTGGGTCCTTCCATACACCCTCCTTTTCCACAAAAACAATGAGTCCAGTCCATACACCCTCCTTTTCCATGTGCCTTCGTTCAGGCAGTGCCAGATATTCTAGTTTTCTTCCTATTCCCTCAGCTTCAGAGGGACAGGGGGGTTAAAAAAAGGGAAGGAGGAGGATCCGGGGAACTACAGGAACTTCCAGTCCCTGGAAAAATCATGGAGCAGGTCTTCAAGGAATCAATTTTGAAGCACTTAGAGGAGAGGAAAGTGATCAGGAACAGTCAGCATGGATTCCCCAAGAGCAAGTCATGCCTAACTAACCTAATTGCCTTCTATGTTAAGATAACTGGCTCTGTGGATGAGGGGAAAGCAGTGGACGTGTTATTCCTCAACTTTAGCAAAGCTTTTGATACAGTTTCCCACAGTATTCTTGCCAGCAAGTTAAAGAAGTATAGGCTGGCTTAATGAACCATATGGTGGATAGAAAGCTGGCCAGATCATTGGGTTCAATGGGTAGTGATCAATGGTTCCATGTCTAGTTGGCAGCTGGTATCAAGTGGCGTGCCACAAGGGTCAGTCTTGGGGCCAGTTTTATTCAATATCTTCATTAATGATCTGGAGGATGGCGTGGATTGCACCCTCAGCAAGTTTGCAGATGACACTAAACTGGGAGGAGTGGTATATATCCTGGAGGGTAGGGATAGGATACAGAGGGACCTAGACAAAGGATGGGACTAAAAGAAATCTGATGAGGTTCAACAAGGACAAGTGCAGAGTCCTGCACTTAGGACAGAAGAATCCCATTCACTGTTACAGATTAGGGACCAAATGGTTAGGCAACAGTTCTGCAGAAAAGGACGTAGGGGTTACAGTGGACGAGAAGCTGGATATGAGTCGACAGTGTGCCCTTGTTGCCAAGAAGGCTAATGGCATTTTGGGCTGTATAAGTTGGGGCATTGCCAGCAGATCAAGGGACGGGATCATTCCCCTCTATTCGGCATTGGTGAGGCCTCATTTGGAGTACTGTGTCCAGTTTTGGGTGCCACACTACAAGAAGGATGTGAAAAAATTGGAAAGAGTCCAGTGGAGAGCAACACAAATGATTAGGGGGCTGGAGCACATGACTTATGAGGAGAAGTTGAGGGAACTGGGATTATTTAGTCTGCAGAAGAGAAGAATGAGGGGGGATTGGATAGCTGCTTTCAACTACCTGAAAGCCGTATGGAGTGGAAATCCATCAACCTCAACAAAAAACTTGCACAGATACAGACAGACATCATCTTCCTCTCCAAATGCAAACAGATGGACATCATACCAAAAGGACTGAAGGTAAAAAATCCATTGCAATCAACATACTACACTGAGTATGGTGAGAGACTGTGCCACACACTCTCAAAGAAACTGAGGAACCACCTGATCAGCATCCTGTACAGCAGACAGGAGAAGATCAAGAATGAGCTCTCAGAACTGGAGACTCTCATACAATACCAGCCTTCTACACAAACTTCAACGTGGCTGGACTTTACAAAAATGAGACAAGCCATTTACAATGCACATTTCACTTCTCTACAGAGGAAAAAGGACTGTAAGCTATCTAAACTAATACCTGCCACTGGGGGCTATAACAATGGTACCCTCAACTCATCTAACAACATTGTCAATCTTTCCAACCACACACTTAGCCCAGCAGAAGAGTCTGTCCTATCTCGGGGACTCTCTTTCTGTCCCACCATCCCCACGAACATGATACAGTTCTGCGGTGATTTGGAAGCCTACTTTCGTCGTCTCCGACTCAAGGAATATTTTCAACGCACCACTGAACAGTGCACTGACCCACAGGAACCTTCCTACCAACACTACAAGAAGAGGAACTCTGCGTGGACTCCTCCTGATGGTCGAAATGACAGACTGGACCTCTACATAGAGTGTTTCCGCAGACGTGCACAGGCTGAAATTGTGGATAAACAACATCACTTGTCCCATAACCTCAGCCGTACAGAACGCAATGCCATCCACAGCCTCAGAAACAACTCTGACATTATCATCAAAGGGGCTGACAAAGGAGGTGCTGTAGTCATAATGAACAGGTCAGATTATGAACAGGAGGCTGCCAGGCAACTCTCCAAGACCACATTCTACAGGCCACTATCCTCTGATCCTACTGAGGAATACCAAAAGAAACTACACCATCTGCTCAAGAAACTCCCAGCTACAGTACGGGAACAAATCTACATGGACACACCCCCAGAACCCCGACCAGGGGTATTCTATCTGCTACCCAAGATCCATAAACCCGGAAACCCTGGACGCCCCATCATCTCAGGCATTGGTACTCTGACAGCAGGATTATCTGGCTATTTGGACACTCTCCTCAGACCCTATGCTACCAGCACTCCCAGCTATCTTCGAGACACCACCGACTTCCTGAGGAAACTACAGTGCATTGACGTTCTTCCTGAAAACACCATCCTGGCCACCATGGATGTAGAAGCACTTTATACCAATATTCCACATGAGGATGGACTACAAGCTGTCAGGAACAGTATCCCTGATGAGGCCACAGCAAGCCTGGTGGCTGAGCTTTGTGACTTTGTCCTCACCCACAACCACTTCAGATTTGGGGACAACTTACACCTTCAAGTCAGTGGCACTGCTATGGGTACCCGCATGGCCCCACAGTATGCCAACATTTTTATGGCTGACTTAGAACAACGCTTCCTCAGCTCTCGTCCCCTAGTGCCCCTCCTCTACTTGCGCTACATTGATGACATCTTCATCATATGGACCCACGGAAAGGAGGCCCTTGAAGAATTCCACCTGGACTTCAACAATTTCCACCCCACCATCAACCTCAGCCTGGACCAGTCCACACAAGAGATCCACTTCCTGGACACTACAGTACAAATAAGTGATGGTCACTTAAACACCACCCTATACCGGAAACCTACTGACCGCTATACGTACCTACATGCCTCCAGCTTCCATCCAAGACACATCATACGATCCATTGTCTACAGCCAAGCCCTAAGATACAATCGAATTTGCTCCAACCCCTCAGACAGAGACAAACACCTACAAGATCTTTATCAAGCATTCGTAAAACTACAATACCCACCTGGGGAAGTGAGGAAACAGATTGACAGAGCAAGACGGGTACCCAGAAATCACCTACTACAGGACAGGCCCAACAAGGACAATAACAGAACACCACTGGCCATCACATACAGCCCCCAGCTAAAACCTCTCCAGCGCATTATCCACGACCTACAACCTATCCTGGAAAATGATCCCTCACTCTCACAGACCTTGGGAGGCAGGCCAGTCCTTGCTTACAGACAACCCCCCAACCTGAAGCAAATACTCACCAGCAACTACACACCACACCACAGAAACACCAACCCAGGAACCTATCCCTGTAGCAAACCTCGTTGCCTACTCTGTCCCCATATCTACTCTGGCAACAGCATCAGAGGACCCAACCACATCAGCCACACCATCAGGGGCTCATTCACCTGCACATCCACTAATATCATATATATGACATCATGTGCCAGCAATGCCCCTCTGCCATGTACATTGGCCAAACCGGACAGTCCCTCCGCAAAAGAATAAATGGACACAAATCGGACATCAGGAATGGTAACATACACAAGCCAGTAAGTGAACACTTCAATCTCCCTGGTCATTCTATCACAGATTTAAAAGTCACTGTCATTGAACAAAAAAACTTCAGAAACAGACTTCAAAGAGAAACAGCAGAACTAAAATTCATTTGCAAATTCAACACCATTAATCTGGGCTTGAATAGGGATTGGGAGTGGCTGGCTCACTACAGAAGCAGCTTTTCCTCTCCTGGAATTGACACCTCCTCATCTATTATTGGGAGTGGACTACATCCACCCTGATTAAATTGGCCTTGTCAACACTGGTTCGCCACTTGTGAAGTAACTCCCTGCTCTCCATGTGTCTGTATATAATGCCTGCATCTGTAGCTTTCACTCTATGCATCCGAAGAAGTGAGGTTTTTACTCACGAAAGCTTATGCCCAAATAAATCTGTTAGTCTTTAAGGTGCCACCAGACTCTTTGTTGTACCTGAAAGGAGGTTCCAAAGAGGATGGATCTAGACTGTTCTCATGGGTAGCACATGACAGAACAAGGAGTCATGGTCTCAAGTTGCAGTGGGGGAGGTTTAGTTTGGATATTAGGAAAAAAAATTTTGCGAGGAGGGTGGTGAAGCACTGGAATGGGTTACCTAGGGAGGTGGGTCTACGATTCTAAGGAATCTCCTTCCTTAGAGGTTTTTAAGGTCAGGCTTGACAAAGCCCTGGCTGGGATGATTTAGTTTGGGAGCAAGGGGTTGGACTAGATGACCTCCTGAGGTCCCTTCCAACCCTAATATGATTCTACTACTGTGTGCCCGCTTACCTCCCTATCAGATTTAAGGTTTTTATGTACTTAAATGAGGTCCTTCATTCCATGTCTTTAGTGAAGGCAGGGGCTGGACTTGATGACCTTTTGGGGGAGGGATAGTTCAGTGGTTTGAGCATTGGCCTGCTAAACCCAGGGTTGTGAGTTCAATCCTTGAGGGGACCATTTAGGGAACTGGGGTAAAAATCTGTCTGGGGATTGGTCCTGCTTTGAGCAGGGGGTTGGACTAGATGACCTCCTGAGGTCCCTTCCAACCCTGATAGTCTATGATCAATTGCATGAGGTCAAGGTCCCTCTTCCATCCAGCCGTCTGCTCTGACTTGGTGCATTCTACAGTGTCTGCCTTGAATCTCCTTCCCCTTTAGATTCCTCTGTACTCCCTAACAGGATGTCTAAAACATCCTCAAAAACATGGAAATGCCAACACTCCAAAGGGGCAAAGGTGTTGTCCTTAGGGGATGGAGAACTCACCCGACTCCGAGTCTGATACTAGTGAGGAGTAGGCTTTGATCCTAATGATCTGAGGGCGCTGATGGACAGGGTGCAAAGCACCCTAGATAGCTTGGAGGAATCATGAAGCACTGTTGTGCTTCCTGGAAAAGGGACCTCTTTCTGTCTGTAACACAGTCACTTCCAGTATGTGATATTTTTCTTTTAGCCTATTCTCTTTTCTGAGGATCTTGGAAAATAATATGGGCACGCTCACAATAGCTGTCAGTGGGGGGAAAAGGATCCATATTTTCCAGTATTTAGCCAATATTTAGTATTCCTGGAAGCCTTCCTGGTGACATAAATGGGCAGTTTTGGTGCCTCAAATTTGGTGTTGGGAGAAAAGTTCCCTGACCTTTTACTCTACTGGGCAATCCATTTCCTTACCAGCCAGGGCTTAGTACTACTTCCATCTAACAAGTTTGGTGTTGCCTCCATTGAGTTTCTAGATTGTCAGAATTGGGTTTAGAGAATTTGGACTATTCTAATTGAACCAGATTGATCACAAATGGTGATCAATCTGCAGGTTTGTTTTGTCTCCACATTAGTACTGTTCTAATTGGTTTCCAGTGCAGTGCCTGTCTTTTAGTTCCTGGCAAGTCTCAAAGAATCTGAGTGTCATCTGTGTATTGCTGGCATTTTAGTTCATGCTGTTTCCCTGCCTCTTAGCATTAAATGCTGAATCCCACAGGTGAGCGATTTGAAGTTGAAGGAGTTGATGCCCATCAGGACAGTCCGAATGAAGCCAAAGAGAAACAGTTGAACCCATCACATGCAGTTCTACTAATCCCTGCCATATTTCTGAGACTGAACAGCAGGATTCCATAGCCAACTATATTAATTGCTATGAAGAGGTCCAGCCATATGAATTTGCATATCTAGCCCTTATCCTTGATCCTCTTCAGTCTGCCATCACCAGTATCTTTTTCTGCCTAGGCCTAACTGGTAATGGTCCAGGATATTAATAGCATGTAGATGAAGTTGGAGTTCAATCTTTGCTGAGCTTCTCAGCTTTCTTATTAGTAGTGCTTAGGTACTATGGTGATGGACTCTATAAAATGCTAAGATAAATGAAACTGGGATATTAAATACTGAGTGATAGCTGGAGAGCTCAGTTATGTTGAGCAATAATTTCTTAAACAATAGCTGGATTGTGGCCTACTTAGGGAAAGGCTGTACTCAGAGAGGGGGAGGGTTTCATCTTATAGAATTGTAGAAATATAGGGCTGAAAGAGAACTTGATAAATCAAGTCCAGCCCCCTGCACTGAGACAGGACCAAGTAAACCTAGGCCATCCCTGACAGATTATTATCTAACGTGTACTTTAAAACCTCCAGTGATGGGGATTCCACAGCCTCCCTTGGAAGCCTGTTCCAGAGCTTAACTACCCTTCTAGTTAGAAAGTTTTTCCTAATATCTAATCTAAATCTCCCTTGCTGCAGATTAATCCCATTGCTGCTTCTCCTACCTTCAGTGGACATAGAAAATAGCTGATTCCCATCCTCTTTTTAACAGCCCTCAACATATTTGAAGACTGTTATTAGGTCCCCACTCAGACTTCTTTTATCAACTAAACATGCCTAGGTTTTTTAACCTTTCCCCATAGGCCAAGTTTTCTAAACCTTTTATTGTTCTGTTGCTCTCCAGTTAGTCCACATTTCTCTTAAAGTGTGGTGCCCAGAATTGGACACAGGTGGAGTCTCCTGTCCTAGTCAACGTATGAGAGTCAGTTTGTTTCAGGGTGTCTTTTGTATGAATGTAAACCAATGAGGGCTCCGCAGATATATCCACACATCAGACAGATGTGGCCACACAGGTTTGCCACAGTCTGCTTTCTTTGCTCACTCTTCTCTTTGCCTTTTTCTGTTCTGCTATTCTCGATGGCTCTGCCACAATCCTGATCTGGCAGCAGCTTCTCATCTGTTTGGATTAACTTGGGCAACTTTTAGATGAACTTTGAGTGTGTCCTTATATTGTTTTTACATTGGCCTTCCAGTATACGTGCTCCCTTTTTCAACTGTCCATAAAATATGGCTTGGGGGGAATCACATATCACATCCACAAGGTGACCAGCCCAGCGAAGCTGTGCCTGTATGATTAGGGATTCAACACTAATTATGCAGTACTGGTCCAGGACTTTGATGCTTGGTATCCTGTTCTGCCCGCTTGATGTTACAGATAAGATGCAGACAGCGCTTCTGAAAATGGTGTAGTGGCTTCCAGACTACCAGGCCTGATTTTGTCATGATTCTGTGTGCAATGCACATTTTTAATACTGCCCTGGGGAACTGTCCCTCTGCTTCGCTACTTTCCCTACTTGCTCAGTTCCTGGGGAAGAGCAGCTAATTAGACCTACTGCAGAAAACAGCCAGAGTTTTCCTCTGGAACCAATACCATTCTCACAGGAGAGGAGGAGGAAGCAGAAAGAGCCCAGCAGCTCTGCTCCCTTCTTCCCCCCTCTCCTGTGAATGATGGGACAGCTCCTCTATTCCTCTCCTGGTCTGGGAAGTGGGAGAAGGGGACCACCACTGCAGTCCTCCCATGGCTGGGAGAGGGAAGTGAAGTACCCAGGAGGAGCAGAGGTGGGGCTGTTTGGGGCAGAACTGATGAGTGGGGGAATGGAGGGAGCAGAATTGATGTGGGGACAGCATTGATTTGGGTGTTGGTTAACAGAATTAAGTGTGGAGCTGGAGGACAGGCAGGTGAGAAGGTGATAGACCCACACGCACACTTTTTTTCAGGTCACTTTAAACACTATTTGCAGTAGTTCAGCTGCATTAAACATGCAGAGTAATGGGTCCAGCACACAGAAGCACTGTGTGAACACTACTACAGCAAGCATACTCCCGACACAGTCTAATCGTGAAAATGTTTCCAGGCTTTGCTATTCAGATCCTCAGAGCTTTACCTCATGATCTGGTTGTGCAATGGGAGACAAAGAACCTATGTAATGGAACCTGGTCTTTTTGGTTGTGGTGGGAGAGAGAAGAGCTTCTGCAATGGAGCTCTTTCTGGAGGTGCAGAAGCTTGTTCTTTCTAGCGCAGAGGTGGGCAAACTACAGCCTGCAGGACCATCCTGCCCGGCCCCTGAGCTCCTGGCCTGGGAGGCTAGCCCCAGCCCCTCCCCCACTGTCTCCCTCCCCCGCATCCTCAGCTTGCTTGCTCCGCCGCCGGCGCGGCTGTGAGCTCCTGGGGCAGCGCAGCTGCAGATCCCGGCCTGACCCACTGCTCTGTGCTGCGTGGTGGCAGCGATGCAGCTGTAGCACCGCCAGCCAGTGGTGCTCCAGGCAGCGTGTTAAGGGGGCACGGAGCGGGAGCGTTGGATAGAAGGCAGGGGAGTCCAGGGTGGTGGTCAGAGGGTGGGGGTGTAGATAGGGGTCATGGGGGAGCAGGGGGTTGAATGGGGGTAGGGGTCTCGGGGGGCAGTCAGGAATGAGAGGAGGGGCTGGATGGGGCAGCGGGGTCGGGGGGGGCAGATAGGAGGTGGGGGCCGGGCAACGACCCTCTCCCCTAACCTGCCCTCCATACAATTTATGAAACCTGATGCGGCCCTCAGGCCAAAAAGTTTGCCCACCCCTGCTCTAGCGGGTGGGATGGGGAGTGCGTGTCTGTCTGTCCTGGACTGACCTGTGCTTTTTGTTTGCTTCTTTCCCACATAGGCCTGGATAAGATTGAATTCTTGCAGAGCCATGAGAACCAGGATATCTATCAGAAGGCCTTTGATCTGATTGAGCACTACTTTGGGTCAGAGGATGAGGACAGCAGTATTGCCCCACAAGTGGATCTCAGCCAGCAGCAGTACATCTTCCAGCAGTGTGAGGCTCCCATGGAGGGCTTCCAGCTCTGAGGTGCCCCATGCCATCTGTTCCTCCACCCAGACAGTCCTCATGTAAAGCCTTGAGTCACCCTTGGAGTGATTCCGTAACCCCTTACTGTCCCCATCTACCTGAGTTCCCTTCCCATATTCTTCCTTGGGTGCCTCCTTGGATGCCTTTCTGAGCTGCATTCAGTCCTGACATAAAATGTGTCAGATTAATTATTTTGCTTTATGTGCCAGCCTGGGCATTGGCATATGGAACACTTCACAGATATTGGAGTAAACTCTGTCCCCTGCAACTACAGCCTCCAGTGGACATGCTTTCTAGTTACTAGACACATTGAACACAACTGAACCTGTCCCGTTACAAAACTGAGCTCCCTATCTGGACTCCACAGGCCACTTCGGAGATCTGGACTTTTTCTCATTCTCTCCTTTCAACCCAAAAAGGACTTGTGAGTAGGTCAGTCTTATCACCTCCCTAAAAGCAACTTTTGTAACTGGCTTCTAAAATGGAGAAACTACCATACTGCCCCATCCCTAACACAATGTGGCCTCTTTGTTAAAGTTGAACCCTTCCTAACTTCATGCTTCTGATTCTGGTCCTCACTAGCTTAGTCACAGATGATATATCTCTACCCACTCATCCACCCTTTACATTTTTCTATGCAGCTTAACTTGAACTGGTTTCTGTTCTGTAAATTACCTTTTGATGTAAAATCTTAGCGTGCTAAACTGTCAGCGCAAGGAGGACTCTGTAGTGATAGCTCTCCTGACTACTTTCAGTCTCATGAAGTAGAGCTTCCTGTTTAATGCCCCTACCAGCCCACCCCATAAAATAGAAACCTCCTGATCAAGGTCTGTTTAACAAATATACTGTGATACTACATCCCATTTTTCCATTTTCCCCTCACTACTCTCATGGCCTCAGATGAATTAGCATGGAATAAATGGTTCCTGTAGGTCGCACTTGTAAGGCATTGCTGAGTGCATGACTGCTGTAATTTACAGCTATAGTCAGCCCCTCTGCTAGCAGCATGTTTTTGACTCTGCAGCCTGCTTGGATCACAAGCATCTAATGCAAAGGTGGCAGTTCAATTTCTAAATGTAATGGATTCATTGGGCTACATTCTCTCAAGCCATTTGGGACCTTTGGAATACACCTTTTCCCCAGAGTAAATGTTTCAAAAGTTGCCCCTACAGCAAGTGTCATGCATCTGTGGTAAATCCTATTGGCAGAACTGTCTACAAGATCCTTCTTACGGCTTCATTCAATGACAAGTCCCTGCAAGAGCTTCAACCACTCATAGGATACAGGTTTAAAAAAAGCATTTATCAAACTGCTGAAAGGCCTAAGCATTAACTCTGTGTGACCCCTTCTTTAAACATAGTCTTCATTAGAACCTGGGCTTTAGGATGGAAACTGATGTGTGGGCATTGAAGAAAGCCACCTGTTGCCTCCCTTTCTAATCCAATCAGCCTCCACCTTCCCTGTTACTTTCTCTAGTGCTGCTTTGTGCTCAAGGAACATTTAGTTTACTGCACTTGACCTGCAAGTCAAGAATTGACTTAAATTCTTTGTAATTTTAAAGGTTAAATGAGGTGATTAATTTAAAAACAAAACGAAACCCCTCTGTGTTGCCTTTACATCATATGATAAATAACTGTTTCTCTTTCTTGAAGGGTAACTTGAACTGAACTCTTTCTAGAAGCACTGATTAGTAGCAAAATCTTGTTTTGTCATTTGGATTTTTTGTGCTATATTTTAAATGTAAATTACCAATAACATGTTATTTCTATAGAATTTGTTTAAAATCATGTACTTTTTTTGGATGGTATGAAAATGCTACATATTTTGTAAACAAATCTAGGCAAAGTGTGTGTGTGTGTATATATATATTGTGTATATATAGATGTATTATTCTGTATGTATACACACATGCACATACACACATACTTCGTGTGTTTTCTCCCCCAGGCTAGTGAAAACAATATGGTGCATTGTTGTATATCCTTGCCCTTCCCCCCGCCACCCTAAGGAAATAATGGCAGTTGCCTCTAAATAAGTGAATTAAAACAAAGTCCATTTAAACTGAGTGGCTTGCCTTTCTATGTAAGGAACCTGGCTAGTGTTTCTGTTACTTATGCCAGTGGGTATGTGAAATCAGAGCAGAAAGAGATCCATTTTTAATGGGAAGGAACATAGTCTAGTGCATGGAAGAGGGGACTGAGAGTCAGGACTCTTGGTTTCTGTTCCCAGTTCTATCATGTAGTATGTGTAGCCTTGGGGAAGTTACTTTACCTGTTTGCACCTCTCTTTATCCATCTGTAAATGGAGGTATTCATGTTTGAGATCCTCATCCAAGTACCCTCATCAGCCTATGGTCTTATTTCAGCTCTGCCTCACTCCTTGGCCTTGCCACTATTGCTCACCTTCTAACAGTCTCAGTGCTTTAAGCTGGGCATTAGCCCCACTTCACAGAAGGGAGAACGCAGGGCTGCCAAATGTCACACATCTGGTAACTCTGCAGCTCAGCCTGTCACACACTTGACTGAGCTACAGGCGGGAGCTGCATTTCCTCCTCCAGCCACTAAAAGCTGCTGTGGAACCTGGCAGGAAACTAGGCCCCTGCTTGATCCAAGCAGGGAAGGAGCAGCAAAGGCAGCAGTGGTTGTGGTGGGTGGTTGGCAGGGACAGAAGGTGAGGGGGACTCAAAACTACCCACAAGCTTCGGCCAGCATCCTATCTCCTTGCTGGAGCACAGGCCCTCCAGCTTGCAACTTTTTAAGACCTTCTGTGCAATTTAATCTGTTCCAGGATCAGCACAAGAGTCCATCAGTGCCATCTGGAGTGAGTTTTCCGGGGGGACCCTATGCCAACTTTAGCAATAGGATAGTCTCTTCCCTCTCAAATGCCTGGGTCCTGGAAGGATGGTACACTCTGGCTGCATATGTGGCCATAGGCACAGGGCTCCTAGATTCATGCCTGATATAGGCAGCATGGTTCAAGCCTTTAGTTCTTCCACAGCACATAGCTCTGGAAGACACCTGCCACCTTCAGCCAGACTGGGTTATGGAGCATGTGTTGTGGATGAATATTTCACTTCTTCAGGTAAATGTGACCCTGAGCCTCTCTATGGACCAACCAAAGAGCAGATGGATATGAAATAGCATTCTGCAGATGATCTGTGCTCCCCTCAATCAGTTTTGATTTAGAGTTGTAGGCTCAGATAAGGGATTTTGTTGGTGTATTGAGGGTGCCTCCCATCAGCCAAACCAAGTACCTAGGCCAGAAACCCACTTTCCAGCTCTTAACCATTGGTTGTTGAGTAACACTGCCCTGGAAGCCATAACACTAGGAGAGAGGCTATCTTGTTTGAAGACCACATCTGGAAACATGGATTCCTTCATTACCCCCATGAGAAACATGGAGTTTACTTTACCTGTGCTGATGCTCAGGTGCCTGCAAAAACAACACTAAATCATCAACAGTTCAGAGGAGGAGCATAAGGACAGCCCTATGGCCCAGCCTTTGTTTGAAATTCTAGAACCCCACCAGGACTAGAACAATGTAAATATAAAATGGTAACATCTTCTACATTAACATTAATTGTCTGTAAACTAAAATTGGCTTTGCATTATTTTTGTCAGATATGAGAAAACATTGGTATGACTACTTGTGTTTCAGAAAAACAATAAAATAAACTTTATATCTTCAGCTGAAGGTAAGCACTTGGTTTTACATACATTAAGCTGGTACAATTAAATTTTGATTGTACATAGAACATTAAATCGAATTCATTTATCATGTCTTAAGGGTAAACTATTTTAGGCACTTTTATTGCAGCATTGTGTAAAAGCGAAACGAAGTAAAACCCTAAAACCCAGGTTGCAGCACACCCATAATTTCTTGTCAACTCATTGAATTATTGCTCTGTAGGTGGTGTTCCCATAAGGGTAGATTGAAACTATGAACCTTGGGGGCCTGAAGATCCAGGCCACATGTGGGATTTTGCTCTTTTTGGCTTTAGAATTTATAGGTTTCCAATGAACAGGGAGGCCCTAGGTCGGGTGGGCAAACTCTTTGGCCTGAGGGCCACATTGGAGTTCCAAAACTGTATGGAGGGCCAGGTAGGGAAGGCTGTGCCCTCCCAAACAGCCTGGCCCCTGCCCCCATCTGGTCCCTCCCACTTCCCACCCCCTGACTGCCCCCCTCAGAACCCCCGACCCATCCAAACCCCCTGCTCCTTGTCCACTGACTGCCCCCCCGGGAACCCACCCCCTATCCAACCTCCCTTGCTCCCTGTCCCCTGACTGCCCTGCCCCGTTCCACAGCCCCACCCCCTGACAGGCCCCCCGGGAGTCCCATGCCTATCCAACCACCACCTGCTCCCTGCCCCCCGGGCCACCCTGCCCCTTATCCAACCCCCCCCACTCCCCATCCCCTTACCATGCCGCTCAGAGCATCAGGACAGGCCGGCGGCTCTCGCAGCCGTGCTGCCCAGAGGGCTGGCAGCACAGAGTGCTGAGGCTGCGGGGGAGGGGGGACAGCAGGGGAGGGGCCGGGGGCGAGCCTTCCTGGCTGGGAGCCCAAGGGTCAGGCAGGATGGTCCCGTGGGCCGTAGTTTGCCCTAGGTGGACCAGAAGCATCTGACTATATAGATCCATAAAGATCTGAGATGCTTGAAGGGGATCCAGGACCTCCTATGAAGGTAAAAGATAAGGATAGGCCATAGACATTGGATATTCATGGTGTATATGCTGGATAAATCTCAGCTCCTGGAGATGCTCCACATAATCTTGGGCATCTCAAGGTTGAAGGTGCCAAAGATGCTAGGATTGAAGGGAACGTTGGAGCATTTGTTGTCTCCTATGTCAAAGTGAACTTTGCGCTAATTTCTCCTTAACCAAATATACCCGAAATACAATAATCAACCTCACAATCATAAGTGTTAACTACAGGTAGAATAGCAGAAGTCATACCCCAATAATAAAAATAATCGTGTCTTAGGGTCTGTAAGTCTTGTGCCCCAAATTTGATCTGCTCAGACTCCATAAGTACTTTGAATCCTTCAAACCTAGCAAAGTGTGTAGTTCAGAGCTTATTGGTACCTTTTGCCCCTTATAAATATCTGCAAGTTGCAGCTTACCTTTCATTGGTTTATGCTCCAAGGAATACAAAATCCTTTTCCCCAAGGTAAAGCAAGAATCCCTTTGGAAGGGACACACTTCATATGGCAAGGAAATGTTACTTCTTACACCCATTACTTTGTTTTTCATACTCATCTACTTAAAGGTTGTGCTAATTGGCCACCGTTTAACCAGAAGAGAGCCCACTACTCGCTCTCCTTCAAGAGCTTTAGCCAAACTCATTCCATTCTTTTCAACTGTTGCTTGGAAACTAAGATCATATAATGAATCATTTGAATTACCCACACATGGATCACCCTCCTATATCCAGTCCACTGGATTTATTTGCCTCTATGCTTGGAACTAAATAATCCTCTGTGTTATTCATATCTTCACAATGGGCACCCATGCCAGGGGTAACCATCTTACTATGTAGGACCTTGCCATATTCCCACATTATGAACTATTTGGAGCAAGTAAATATTTCCAGGCTCAACATAAGGTATGCTGATGATACATGCAATCTAATCTCTAATTTTCTTTATTAACATAAATGGGTGTCACATCTTCTACCCTGGAGGCTACACCTATTGCTCAAGGCCTATTTTCTTGGTAGTATCTTTACTTACTATTTACTTTATCATCTCAGCCAGTACCCAATATGATGGTATTCAGTTGCTTTTTACATTTTCAATGCTGGTGCTGGTTTGCCTCATTAAATTCTCTGTTAAACTTTTGATTTTCTCCACCTGGTCCTCTTGGGTAAATAACCATTGAGTCATTTTATTAGCAGTGTTACTTAATGCAATATGGAACCTCTGTCAGATTCTATTCTGAACGGCCAGAGGTGCCAACTTTCTAATGTGCTGGAGGTGCTTTCCCCTGGGCCCACTGCCACTCCACCCCTTCCCCAAGAACCCACCCATACCCCACCTCTTCCTGCCCTGCTTCTTTCCCAAGCGCGCCCCCACCCTCGTTCTTTCCCCCTCCTCCTGAGCGCCTTCTGCATGCCGCTGAACAATTGATCATTGGAGAACAGGAGGTGCTGGGAGGGATGGGCAGGCGCTGATCGCCAGGGCTGCCAGTGGGTGGGAGGCACTGGGGGGGGGAGCTAATTGGGGGGCTGCTGGTGGATGTTGAGCAACACCATTTTTTTTTAGCAGCCACGGAGTCAGTGCCTATGTCAAGGGCAATCTCTACCTGGTAAAAACATTATTCACCAAAAGAAATGTGATGACAAAAGTTTCACTGGGGGCTGCAAAGCACTCCACCCATTTTGTAAAATGACAAATAACAACTAATAAATATTTGTTTTCCTGTTTGGATGTTGGCACAGGTCCAATCCAATCCACCTTGTTGGGGTACATTAAAAACAACTCAATATTAAAGCCCTAAAATTGAGGCACCCTTCAAAACGTAACACAGCAAAATTCATAATGACTTTTTTTGTAATAGAGACAAGGTGGGTAAGGTAATATCTTTTATTGGACCAGCTTCTGTTGGTGAATAAGACAAGCTTTTGAGCTACACGGAGCTCTTCCTCAGGTCAGGTTTTTTTGTAATGATTCACAAATAAAACTGGACTTTGAATGAAAAAGGCCTTTGACAAACCTATGTTTGCAGAAGATAAAAGCAATGTTGACATTAAACAATCATAGCATGCTCTCCAAAATCCTCCTTAATAGATTAAAGGGTAGAACAGAATAGCATAATGTGATGGGGTGTATACCCCACACCAGCCCCGATAGGGTTAACAAAGGCCTGAGAGGCCAATTAGATTACCTGGTGTCACCTGCAAGAGGGAGGGCCAACATTAATTGAAAGTGAAGCCCAGCTGGAAATAGGCTGGGACAGCACTGTAAAGCCAGGAGGTTGAAACAGGGAGCTGTAGTGGAAGGAGGATACAGTTGCTCCCTGAGAGAAGTGAGGCTATCAGGAACAAGGAGGCAGTCTAGGGGATGAGTAAGTCCTGGGATCCTACTCTTTTATAAGGAGTTTTGCAAGAAGCTAGGAGGGGTGAAGCGGCTATAGGGAGCAGAGTAAGCTGTAGTAGTAAATCAAAACAAGCAGGATGATAGGCTGAGTAGGAAGGAGGCCAGGGAAACAGCAACAGGACTGGGACTGGGCAGACCTGGATTGCTGATTGTGGGGATCCTGTGCTGGAACCTGGTGTGTTGGATGGGGCTGGGTTTCCCTGCCACCCACTGGTATAGTGGCATAGACCACCTAGCTGGGACAGAACACTGTCTGGAGACAGCATGTGGACAGTTGTGCTGTTTGACTTTGTAACTCCAGAAAGGGTGGGATAAATGGTGACCTAGTCAGAGGACCAGAAGAACAGAGCAAGCAACGAGCACCAAGGGGGTACCTGATGCAGTGAGAGCTACCTTCCAAGACACAAGGAGGTGTGCTAGTGGTGAGTGGAAACCCTGTTACCCAGTCATCTACTGAAACAAAAATGAAGGGTTGCTAATGGTGAGACTGAAAGTGTCGTTAGTTTTATTTTAATGGTTTGTAATTATGGATAGTGAATGAGTTTAAGTAAGGTAACACTTAGGCCGAGGTCTTGTCTGGCTTGAGTGCGCACTTGGAAGTTCTTCTTTGATATAAATTGCTGATTTCTTTAAAATAATATTGTTACTGGCACTATAAGTAACGTCATGTTGGAAGCTGAATGAGAGAGATACAAGCATATAATGATAAATATAAAATCCCTTCTTTCTGGGAATGCACAGGAACAGGGTGACATAAAACAATGTGATTCAGAAACAGCAAAACCAGCAGCAAAAGTGCAGAAATTGGGTAATGAGGCTTGTGCATACTGAAACAGGATCAGGCCAGATGGCTACAGGAGAGTGATCCTATTGGGATCCAGGAAGTGGGCAGATGAAGCCTACAGGAGAATGATAGAAGGCAGATATTAGCCCCAGGTTAAGTAGGTCCCTTTTCCCTGGGTAAGGTAACAGGGAAGGTTCCAGAACAATCAGGAATGTTCTGAAAACAATTAAGGCAGACAAGCTGATTAGAAGCTGCTAGAATCAATTAAGGCAGGCTAATTGGGGCACCTGGGTTTTAAAAAGGATCTCACTTCAGTTTGTGGTGCATGTGTGAGGAGCTGGGAGCAAGAGGCACAAGGAGCTGAGAGTGAGAGGGTGCGCTGCTGAATTACTGAGTACAAGCATTATCAAACACCAGGAGGAAGGACCTGGGGTGAGGATAAAGAAGGTGTTTGGAGGAGGCCATGGGGAAGTAGCCCAGGGAATTGTAACTGTCATGCAGCTGTTACAGGAGGCACTATAGACAGCTGCAGTCCACAGGGCCCTGGGCTGGAACCCGGAGTAGAGGATGGGCCCGGGTTCCCCCCAAACCTCCCAACTCCTGATCAGACACAGGAGGAATTGACCCAGCCTGTGGGTTCCACCAGAGGGGAAGATCTCTGAGGTGAGCAAATCTGCCAATAAGCGGTAGACGAGGAACTTTGTCACAATATGTAATGTCCAGCTTTCATTAAAAAGAAAGGGGTGTTCAGTTAAAAGCTGATTAAGTCATTTTTATCCACTCTGTAACATAAAAATATATAAAAGACCCAAATGAAGACAGCCCAAATTAAAGAAACACCAGACCAGTAACCAAAGAATGGGACTGAAGGATCAGAGGAGATGACAATCATCAAGAATTCTAGGAGGACTTGCTGGTGCCCTGGAGTGTGGTAACTTGGGCCACTTACCAATTCCATCTTGTCTGTTCAGATAGAATTACTGTCACTTATAATATCTGAAGTTGTATAAATAAAGGCAAAAACTGATTAAGCCTAAATTGGGTGGACAAAGCACTGAGATTCAAGCAGTAGGAAGTAGAAGTATTGGATACAAATGGTTACATATAAAACAATCTTAACACATGTTCTAGAGCCTAGACTTCATTAACAAGATACTCTCATGTATTGTTAAATATTGCTCACCCCAAATCCTAGCAGTGCTTTACAGCCAGGCTGGCTGTGATCCTCTGTTCACGAGACAAGTACATTTTCAGCTTGATTCCCAGATGAAGAATTTGTTGTTTCTTTGCCACCCCCTCACGCAAGATATTAGTTCTAACCTTTGTCTTAATCATAAACAGGATGCCCCCGGCTATATGTTTCATCCTATGGATTTCTTTCTTTTATTTTAAAAAGATTTCACAATCTTTCATTTTGCAACTGACTTAGTATGCAGATAAGCATACAATGTGAGGCATACAATACCCAAATGGCCAGAGAGATTAGCATCTGTTACCTCCTGCCTGAAAGGAACATTTCTGAGGTATGTCATCTAATAAGAACATAATTTTCCATATAGATACACAACTGCTTAAATATTATCCAGCCATCCATACATTTTGCAGTGATTATGAGGATGAGCTACTGTGTCTCAGTACAGACATCCCATGCCAGCCTTTGATGAACTACTATGCATATTTCTGACCCAGGGGATCCCTGCAAAACCCTATGCACCTTGTGCTCTCTGCCTATTGACATGAAGGGGTCCCTGAGTCACGTTCTCTCCTTCCTTTTCAACACATTCATTTGAGAGTCCAAATTAATGTACCCAGAGTTTCTTTTGGCCAGTCCTTCCTGTGCCACCTTCAAAATCCCCTTCATAAAAGCCAATTCCTCACCTTTTTCTCTCAACATCCTTTCTGGTTCTGTTTGAAGTATACCTACTCTTCCTCTCAACCTACAATTCTCTAATATAATCTGTTTCTTAGGAACTGGACGGTGTAACTGACCTCTATGCATCAGGCTGATGAAGAGGTATTAGCTGCCAAACCTTGCACAAACAGCAATCAACTGTTTCTCCTTTTTACTTAACCAGTACTTTTACAAAAGTGCATAATTACTCTCAAACAAATATAACTTTTGTTTATGTGCGAGCCATACCTCAACAGAATCTGCATCTCTGGGATCACTCTCGTATACACCCAGGACAAAATTTCCAACTCCTTCTCCAACAAATCCTTATCTGTCCCATCCACCTGAATTAGCTACTATAAGGGGTGAACAGCCTCAGAACTAAAACTGCTTGAACAATTTGAATAATCTTTTAAAGGGGTTACACCTGATGGTAAAGAAATCATATCTCCCTGGACTTCTGGAGCACCAGCAGGAGTTCCATTACTTACTTTGCTCTTTTGAGAGGTCTTTCTGGAGAAGACACTGGATTACAAATATTACGGACTTCAAGAAAGCAAATGGTGCACCAACATTCAAAGTCAAAACACAAGGGAAAAACCCCCACAGATCATAAATAAAAAGGGGAAAAGGAAATAAAACACTATTTAAATAAGGAAATATTAAAAAGTGTCAAACAAAATGAAAGTAAATCCTTATAGCACTGAAAGGAAAAAGTGTGTCACTCTTTGAATTCCTAATAATTTTCAACCTTTGCTTTCAAGCCAACTCTGAAATCATCCATCTGTTCTGTTTGCTAAGTAAACCAATGGCCGAATATATATTAAATCTTTAAGCCCTCCCAGGGGCACAAAAAATGTATTAATTTAGATGAAATGCTATGGGCCCAAAGAGTTAAAGGTGTTAACACTACTCTGAAACTGTCCAACATAAAATAGTTTTAAACAAGGTTTGGGATTTGGTATCCAGAGACCTTGGTTTGTTAGTTTCATGGCAAACTTTAGGAACTTATTAACTAAGTTACATAAACAAAAAAAGTTAAAACCAGCTGTAATGCCGTTTAAAATTGAAATTAATTATGCAAAACAAACTATCAACCTGTCAGTCCCTTATTTAGAAACCTCCAGGTCTGTGTGGAGGGGGCTGATCCTCATCTTTGTTCATATATATGCCATGATGCCAGGCCCAGAGTGGGTATGGTTCTATCTGCAGATGTCTACCTTCCTCAGCACCTTGGATCCTCATGAGTGCCTCCTGGGTGGGGACTTGAACACTGTCCTGAACATGCAGGACTGCATTGGGAAAGAGAAGTGCCAGGCTACCACAAATGTCCTCAAGGAGATTGTTGACCATCACTCCCTGGTGGACGTCTGCCATGACTATCCTCCAGACAACTCTATCACTTTTACTTATGTCCAGGTAGAGTACACTTGGTTGTGCCACTCCCAGCTGGACTGCTTTTATGTTCCAGGTTTAACATCTTCCAGGCCCACTCCTTCAGTGTCAGGCCTGTGCCATTTTTGGACCATCACTTGGTGGCCATTATGGTCTCATTGACACCTGAGTGGCTGGGACTGGCCTACTGGACCGGTGCTTCATGGCATCCTTCCATGTGTTCTGGCTGGCCAGGTGGGGGCAGAGACATGTCTTTCCCTTGAGGAGGAGGTGCTGGGATGTGGGGAAAGTAAGTGCCCAGCTCTCCTGCTGTGACTACACTCGGGGCAGTCAACAGAAGGGTGTAGTTATGGAGCAATTGGAGCAGGTTTGGGAGATGGACAGGCACTTGGCCTCTCACTTCAGGGACCTATCCTTCTTCAGAGAGTGTCAGGAGAAGTGGGATGATCTTCGGGCCCTCAACAACTATCATGCTCGGGGCATTGTTGTTTGATCCTGCATCCAGTTCCTTTGGGAGATGGAGTGCATTTCTCACTCTTTCTATGCCCTGGCGAGAAAGAAGGATGCCAAAAAGCACATCATGTGTTTCCTGGTAAAGAACAGCACCCCTCTTAAAGATCCAGCCGAGAAGCGGGAAAGGGCCAGGGCTTTCTACACCAGCCACTTCACCCTGGATCTGAGTGACAATGATCTTCGTGGGGTCCTGTGGAATGAATTCCATACAGTCAGCATGGGTGACCAAGATTGGCATGTCCTTCCTCTGGCTCCTACCTGGAGGCATGGCAAGGCAGTTCCCGGCCAATGGGAGCTGTTGGGGTGGCCCCTGGGGCGGAGGCAGTGTGCAGAGCCCCTTGGCTGCCCCTACGTGTAGGAGCCGGAGGGGGGACATGCTCCTGCTTCCAGGAGCTACGTGGAGCCACAGTACGCAAGGAGTGGGGCAAGCCCCATACCCTGCTCTCCAGCGGGTGCTCGAGGGCCAGATTAAAATGTCTGAAGGATTGCACGTGGCCCCAGGGCTGTTCTTTGCCCACCCCTGCTGTATTTGTTTTGCTGCTCAAAAAGGGGGACCTCTGCAACCTAAGGAATTGGCACCCAGTATCACTCCTCGGGATGGACTATAATGTCATAGTAAAAGCCATCTCGCTATGGCTGGGGTCTGTGATGACGGATATGATTCACCCTAACCAGACCTACGCTGTCCCAGGCAGGCCATATTCAAGAATCTGCCTATCAGTCCCGGGATTGTCTCCATATGGCATGTAAAGATGGTCTGTCATTTGCCATCCTGTCCATAGATGAGGAGATGCGTTTGACAGGGTGGATCACTGGTATCTCCTGGGCATTCTGCAGGTGTTCAGCTTCAGTGTTTGCTTTATGGGGTTTTTCCAAGTGCTGCATGCCTCTGCAGTGTCTGATCAAGCTTAACCGAGCCTTGACAAAACCTGTCACCCTCAGTCGAGAGGAGCATGCAGGCTGCTCGCTGTATGCCACAGCCATCAAGCCCTTCCTCCATCTCCTCCAGAAGAGGATGAGAGGGTTGGTGCTTTGAGAGCAGGACTTGCAGGTGGTCCTGTTGGCATATGCCGATGATGAACTCCCAGGTCCTGAGCCACAAGGTGCACGAGTGTGGGCAGAGGCTTGCCAAGCCATCTATTTGGCAGCCTCCTCTGCTTGAATCTACTGGGTCAAGAGCTCTGGCCTGATGGGGATGGATGGCAGGTGGGCTCCCTCCCATCCATGCTCCGTGCCAACCTTGGAGAGTACCTTTCTGCCAGTGAATCCTCCCTGTGGGACAATTGGATTTATCTGGGGGCCAGGGTGTCTGACCAGCTGCAGAGGTGGATGGGGTTGCTCCACCCTTTGGTGGAGGGTGCTGGTGATTCAACCAGCTAGTCCTGTCCGTGCTGGGGCACCAATTCAATACCCTGAGCCCGCCTCTGGGGCCTCTTGCCAGTCTTTATCAGAAGATCATCAAGTTTTTCTGGTTGGAGTGCATTGGGGCTTTGTGGGTGCCCTGAGCCTTCCCTGGGAGAACACAGACCAGACCCTGTCCTGTATCTGCAGTCAGGTCCACACATTTTACCCTTAGGCACTGCATAAACTCCTTTATGGTGCTTATAGTCCAGCTTGGAACATGCTAGTGCAAGCCATCTTCTGCCACCTCTGAGGGCTCCAATATGACCAGTAGCACTTTTTTTATCTCCACCTGAGGCGTCTCCCTCCAGACCTCTCTGAGCTGTTGGTCTTTTACCAGGCCCTCTACAGGATCTAGTTTCAGCAACCAGCTCCATAGCGGCCATCAAGGGGGAAAGTCTTCCATAGGATGCTTCCCACCTACTCCTCACCTCTGGCCCTCCAAAGTTTGTCATTGGACCCCTATCCTGTGAGCCAACCTGGCTGCCCCCCACCATGCCACCTGAGTTGGAGGAACTATATCCAGCCGGTCCATATTTGGACTGCACCCAGAGAACATCTGTACACACTCATGCTCCATACCATCCACTTTCTTGTCTTTCTGTCCCACCCTAATATCAAGTGGTGGGACTTGTTGCCACCTGTGGAGGGCGGGGAGTCCTGGTGGGGCAGCCTGTACTCGACTCTGGTTCTATGGCCTGCTGGGGATATTAGGTGGTGGCTCCTTCATGGATCCATGAGTATGGGTGTGCATTTGGCATGGTTCATCAAATCCATGGACTCTTCTACAGCAAGAAGGAGACCCTGGTACACTCTATGCAAATGTGCATCAGACTGCAGCTCTCTTTTGGCTCTTCCAGAACTTCTTACTGAGGTTCTGGCTGCACTTCCCCCACTATCACCTGTTTATCCTTGCACACCCTATTTGTGGCCCCACAAAGTTGCAAGACTTCCTCCTCAACTGCCTCCTGGCATGGGTCAAGATGGCCATGCACCAAACCTGCCCACCAGCCCCTTCATATAAACTCACTGCTCCCCTCCCTTGCATAGTCCCCCTTGTGATCTCCCTGTGACATTACTCAGGGTACAATCTGGACAGATGAGCAGCTGGTTCACCTCAGTTCTCCACCCTGGGGTGCCTTTTACACTGCTTCACTGTGACAGCAACCACTCCTGGCCTGCTCACACAGCCACCAGCATGTAAGTCACTCCCAGTGATAATATATGAGTGCTGCAGCCAGCCAATCTTGAATTACACTGAAGAGTGACACCAGCAAACTCCCAGTCTCAGACTTTTCCCAGAAATGTATGTCTTGTACTACCCTGCTCTTTCCCAGACAACACAAGCTCATATAAAATCTGTCATTTTATTAATAGCAAATCATATATGCAAATCCTGTTTGGGAAATTCTATTTGAAATAACACACTGGTTTAGATAAAACAAACGTATTACATACAAAAGATAGATTTTAAGTGAATATAAATGAGGCATAAAAGTCAGAATTGGTTACAAGAAAATAAAAGTAAAATGCAACGAATGCCTAACTTAACAACCTAGAGTGAATTCAAAGCAAAGGTCTCTCACACCACATTTCAGCAGTATTACTGGCTGAACTTCTTTCAGTCAGGATCCCTCCCCCAGTCCAATGCTGCTTCCTTTGTTCTTCAGGATGCCATAGGTAGAGAGAGAAAGAGGGAGATAACTTGGGGTGTCTGCTCTCCCTTCTTTCTCTTCAAGAGGCACTTCCAGCTGAGGTTCAGGAGACAGTCTGTGTGGATGGGAACCCCAAACAGCTTTGAAAAGAAAGCTGTTTCTTTGTCAAAATGTAGATTTCCTCCCCACACACACACCCTTTCCTGCTCATGGGTTTGTGCATGAGTTCAAGGAGGTTGACCAGTACATAGAGAGTCATAGAGGAGATTGTTCACGAGGCTGAAAAACAGGTGTGGGCACAGGGCAACACTGGTGGAGCAGAGAGGGCGGGGAGTCATATGAAGCTCAGCGAAAGAATGTAAGTATGGAGGGGCATATTTATGATGATGATTTGATGAAATTACATATGGGAGCCAGTGGAAGGAGCCAGAGAAGGGTGTGATGTGATAAAATAATAATGGGGCGGGGGAAACTACTTTAGCAGGTCAATGTTTTTACAAAGTTCTTATGAATGTATTGGACAGAGTATTTTGAATTGCTTTTCCCAGATCTGTCTTTCCAGAATACACTTGATATAGGTCCCTGTAGCGGGGTAGTCAGCCTGCTCCTGCCCAGAGGGGTTAAAAACAGCCCTGGGAGAGGGCTGTGGCTGGGAGCTCTAAAAGCTGGGCTGATTGGGGAAGCGGCTGCAGCTGGGGCACACCCCAATCAGGCCACAGCTGGCCTGTATAAAGAGGCTGTGAGCCAGGAGCCCAGATAGTCTCTCTCTACGTTCAGAGAGAAGGGCCTGCCTGCAGGGAGCTTAACCAGGTATCTGGTTAAATAAGGGAGCCGGGGAGCTCTGGCCTAGGAAAGCCCCAGGCTGCAGGTCTGGTAAGGCCTATTAGGTACTGGGTTGCAGGGGGCAGCCCACAGGGCAGCAGCAGCAGGTCCAAACCCCTTTGCCTGTGATGAGTGGCTTATACACTGCAGTCTGCCCCAGTGAATGGGGGCTAGATGAGGACTGGCAGTAGCCAAGACTGAGGCAAAGTGGGGATAGTGGGTGGGGGTTCCCCTTGGAGGGAGAGTCCCAGAGCTGTGAGGGGTTACTGCCAGGGGGGCAGCACCCCAGACAACAGGGCACCGAGTCCAGGAGGAACACAGGGGCCAAGCAGTAGTGGGACACCGACCTGCAGAGGGCCTCCAACGGCTGGAGAGCTAATTCCCAAGACGACCAGCAGTAGATGCCGCAGGGGTGAGTCCCGCATGCTTACAGTCCCTCTTAGATATCCCTCAGACCTGACCTTAAAAAAAATAGGCCACTCCCCCCTCCCATTTTTATTGCTGGAGTTATTTACCTTACAGTAACTCTCTTGTTCTTTGAGATGTTGTGCACATATGCATTCCACTCTCGGTGTATGTGCACCCAGTGCACTTGAGTCAGAGACTTTTGCCAGCAGTGCCATGAGGTGGGGCAAGCGCCCCTGCTCTCCTTATGCTGTCAGGTGAGAGCATGTGTGAACATAAGAATGGCCATACTGGGTTAGACCAAAGGTCCATCTAGCCCAGTACCCTGTCTTCTGACAGTGGCCAATGCCAGATGCCCTAGAGGGAATGAACAGAACAGGTAATCAAGTGATCCATCCCCTGTCGCACATTCCCAGCTTCTGGCAAACAGAGACTAGGGACACCATCCCTGCCCATCCTGGCTAATAGCCATTGATGGACCTATTCTCCATGAACTTAAGAAAGTAGTGTGGAGTGGGATGTGTCTGCCATGTTCCTTCACACCTCTGAAAGCTATTACTGAAGGAAGGTAGGAGGGCCATGTGATGTACATGTGCACAACACATCTCAAAGAATAACAGTTTTTTCTCCTTTGAGTGACAGTGCACATATACATTCCACTGTAGTTGACTCAACAGCAGTTCCCTTTCAGATGGAGGGACTTTGGATCATCTAAACAGACTGTGGCACTGACTTGCCAAAGTTGACTTGATCAAGAGAGGCTTGTGTGATGATGCATAGAAAAGGTTATGTACAGACAATCAGGATGCTGCCTTGCATGTAGAATATTGCTCAGGGAAGCTGAAAGGGAGGACTGAGCTCTGGGGGAGTGAGCTGTTATCCTTGATGGGGGGAGAGACTTTAGCAAAATCTGACACAGGCAGAAATCTAGTGAGAGATTCTCTGAGATGGCACAAGTTAACTCATAGCTCTTTCAGCAAAGGGTACAAAGACTCTTGGGGAAGATCTAAAGAAACGAGTGTGGTCCAAATAATATGTGAGAGCTCTACAAGTGCCTCCTTATCCTTAGATAAATGGGGTTTCGGGAAAAACACCGGAAGGTTATAGGTTTACCTTCGATGGAAAGTGGACATTACTTTAGGCGTAACCTTAGGATATGGCCGAAGGGACAGCTTGTCCTTATGAAAGCCATAAAAAGAGGATCAGCAAGAACAGCTTGAAGTTTTGAAACTCCCTTGGAAGAGATTGACACTAAAAATACCCTCTTCATAGACACAGACAGTGAAGCTGTCGACATGGTCTCAAAAGGGGGACCTATGACTCAACACCAAACAAAAGTTAAATCTCATACAAGCACCAGAGCAGATACAGGAGAGAAAGTGTTAAGTAGACATTTCAAAAATCTAGAAACAAGAGGATGAGAGAAGATGGCATCTGTTGGCAGAAGTAATGCTAAAATAGAAGCCAGGTGAACTCACGGAACTATTTGAGAGCCCTGATTATTTCAAATGTAGGAGTAGTCCAACACATGCATAGTTTCAGTGTGATAGGGTGATAATTTGTGGGATTATGCCCATAGAGAAAAATCTCTTCCACTTTGATTTGCATGGGGACTCCTTCTGCTACTCAGCAAGATGGCTTGGACCTCTTGGGAGCACAGTTTCTCATGAGTGTTCAACCAGCAATCAGCCATGCAGTAAGGTGGAGACATGAAGTTTGGATGAAGAGATTTGTCCTGGTTCTGTGACAGCAGATCTGCCACTAATGGTAAAGTTATCAGTGAACAGATGGAGAGGTGATGTAGAGCTGTGAGTCAATATTATCTTGGCCATGCTGGTGCAATGAGGAGATATAATACTTTGTCCTGTTTCAGCTTCCTGAGACCTCTGGGTATGAGATGAACTAGAGGGAATACATACAGGAGCTGATCAGAACAGGGTAGAAGAAATGTATCTGTGATGGAACCTGGACTGCAGCCAGCCCTGGAGCAAAATCTCATGTATTTGTTGCTTAGGATGACTGTGAACAAACAAACTTTCAGGCACCCCAGCATCAGAAAATCTGGAGGAGGATGTCCTTCCTGATTGACCTGTTATGGTCTGTGAAAACTCTGCAGAGGAAATCCACTAGTGTATTTCTGAAGGTGAATAGCCTTCAGGGAAATGCGGTGAATACACAGATTCCAAAGAAGAACAGCTTCTCAGCACAGCTGAGTCGATCTTGCATCTCCCTGCTAGTTCAAGTAAAAGGTGGCTGTAGTGTTGTCTATGGGAAGTCGCACCTACTGGTTTACAATGGAGGGCATAAATACCTCACAGGCCCAATGAACAGCTGAGTTCCAACATGTTTCCCTCCATATAAACCACCTGAGGTGACCAAAGAGCTTGTCAGGTTTCAGAGTAGCAGCCGTGTTAGTCTGTATCCGCAAAGAGCTTGTGTTGAAGATGACTGATAGAGGTTTTTGCTACCAAAGTCCAGGTCAGTTCTGGGGACAATCCTTGGGTCTAACCACCAACCCAGATAGTGAAGCATCCAGGCAGGTATGCAAGTCCAGAAGATGCCTGAGAGAACAATGCACCAAATGAAGCCAGGCTTACATATAGCAAAGATAAAGTCTGGCATGAGGCTTTACAGACATCCACAAGGCCTTATGGCCTAGGAGCTGCAGACATGTACACGCTGTCATTATAGGGCTGGATCTGAGGCCAGTGGAAAGGGCAGCTATAGTTTGATGCCCTTCTATTGGGAGAAAAGCCATGGCTATTGTGAAATCAAAGTCTGCTTCTATAAAAGGTGTGTGTTGAGTGGGTTGTAATTGAGACTTCTCCAATTTCGTTTCAGGCATAGACAAGAGAATGACTATGACACTGTCTTGGATTTGGTCTCTGGCTGTGTGGGCAGCTTCAAATCATCCAGGTAAAGGAAAATGTCCAAATGGGAGGTGGGCTACTACCACTGACATACACTTGGTGAAGACCCTCCGGGCTGATGACAAACCAAAAGGGAGCACTGTGTACGGATAGTGGCTGGTGCATACAACAAATAGAAGGTATTTCCTGTGGGAGGGAATTATTGTGACATGGAATTATGCATCTTGTAAAAGTGAGGGCAGCGCACCAATCTCCAGGGAAGGAATGACAGAAGCAAGGAAGACCATCCTGAACTTGATCTTTTTGATGACTTGGTTCAGCTTTCTTAGGCCTAGAGTAGGATGGAGGCCCCCCAGATTTTTTTCAGAATCAGGAAGTATTGGGAATAGAAGCCTTTCCCTCTGTGTTGGTGAGGAAATTCCTCTATTGCTCCCAGTTACAGAAGAGACTGTAGCTCTTGAAATAACACTGTCTCGTAAGAGGTGTCCCTGAAGAGGAATGGGGAAGGTGGGTTAGGAAAAGGAATTGGATAACAAATTTCTCCTTTACTTTACTGAGTACCCACTTTCTATGATGTTTTGTCAAGCATGGAAAAAAGAGGGATAGGCATGATCCAAAAGGAGAATATATTGTTGGTACATTGTCCTCAATCAAAAGTCAAAGTGACTGCTTTGTAGTTATAAATATCTGATGAGAATGCTACAATCAAACACAGCTGGTGATGTCCAGGATGTCTTGACCTCTTCTTAGGGGGATATTGAGTTCTGTATTGGAAAGAGAAGCTACAGTGATAATGTGGCCTAAATTGCTTTCTTTTCATAACTGGGGTGTAAAACCCTAAAGAGTGAAGTGTCCCACAAAAATCTTAACATGTGCATGGCATCAGTTATTTTTTCAGAAAATAACTTAGACTAGTCTAAGTTCTCTATTGTGGTCTGTGGCAACTTTTGGATGCCAGAAGCTTGCAATCCAGAGGAATGCAGCATGGAGACTGCAGGGGCCACAGAACTAGCGACCGAATCGGCCACATCTATTACTGCCTGGAGGGATATTCGCGCTGTAAGATGGCCCTCAGACACCAAAATAAAAAGCTGGTCATGAAATTCCTCTGGTAGTTTATCAGCAAACTTGAACAAAGCAGAGAAATTAATAAAATTGTAATTAGATTAAAAGCCCGATAGTTGGCGACTCTCATTTGGAGTGTGGCAGTAAAGTTTTACAGCCATAAGGAGCTTAAGAAGCTAGACTCTATTCTTTGGAGTGGATTTAGGATGGGTTTGGCAAGAGTGCTCATTAGCAGCTGCTGCTGCTGCCAGAGAATCAGGAACTGGATGAGTAAAGAAATGCTCGAAAACTTGCTGTGGAGCCTGATACCACCTATTCACTCACTCATCAGTTGGGAGTTGTGACACTGCACCCCATAGTCATCTTAATAATATTACTATAATATGGTTATGGCATAATTATGATGCATTTTGTGCCAGATAAGTCATGTGAGGTGTCATTGGAAAAGTTATGATTTGCTGAATCTGACTATCCTATTTGTATACATGTATCATTTTTGTATCAAGTTATAAATACTGACTGTTTCTGTACCCCAAATGTAGCTACACCTGGGTAACGTCCACTAGACAAGATGCTTTCAGGCTAGATAGCTAGTTGGGAAGGGCCTATTCAAGGCAATGAGCCCTATGAGAAGCTTATCGCCCACTGGGTGAGCCTTCCTGAGAATGCTACACAGAGTCTATAAGTAATGGCTACTATGACTGTACAGGGACATGTGATCACACCACATGACGCTGGACTCTATCTTGGGATGTCAGTATTTTTCCACAAACTGGTCTGGGAACCAAGTTTTGAAACAATTTGGTCTGGGAACCAAGTTTTGAAACAAAGGGTTCCTGCCATATGCTAAAGCTATCTAAGGCAGGGAGTGACATCATCTGAGGTTCTACACTCCTCATACAAGAAGTCCTCTGGAAACACCTGAGGAACAAAGACTGAACTGGGGGAAGTGCTGGACCCTGGCTAAAGGGATTCCTAGTCTGTGTATGAAACACCTGGGGATTTCAAACTGCAAAGCAAGTGTAGCTTGTGCCTTAAGAATCTGTAGCCTGCCCGTACCATCAGTTTGGATATGAATAGCAGATTCTCACCCTATCTATTTAGTATATTAAGCTTAGTTTGCATTTTTGTTTGCTAGGTAATCTGCTTTGATCTGTTTGCTATCACTTAAAATCTATCTTTTGTAGTTAATAAACTTGTTTTTGTTTTAATCCAAACCAGTGAGCTTTGACTGGAGTGCTTGGGGAAAGTCCCTGCTTGGTTACCACAAGTGTGCATGGTCCTCTTCACATTGAGGGAGGGGCAGACCAGATGTTAAACCCATATACTGGCCAGATTTGACTGGGGCAGGACGGTACTGCTCTGGGATCCGAGGCTGGTGGTTAGAGACCCTGCATGTAACTGCATTTGGGTGTGTCCCTACCTGTATGAATGCTGGTGACAGTGCAAGCTTTGCAGCTTGTCACAGCAGCACAATGTGAGAGGGAGCCCAGGTTGGTAGGTCAGAGGCTTAGTGGTATCCCAGTTCCAGGTGGTATCCCGAGGGGAACTTGTCACGGGGTGTCAGGCCAGAGTCTGCCAAAGAGTCTTCTCTAGCTCTAATTAATAGGAAAGAAAACCTTTCCTGGATCAGGAGTTTGTAGCATATCCAGGAGGGTGTGTGGATTTTCCTACACAGTCTCTGATTATACTCCCAGAGAAGTAGCAACCCATTTCATGAGATCCTGGGAGACTTTAAACTCATTATTTTTTTGGGGGGGGGGGGGGGGGAGAGAAAGGATGTTGACTCTGGGTTAACAGCTTCATCCAAGGAAGTAAAGGAGATGTGAGGAAGTGCATCTAATGGTTCCTCTAGCAAGTCACCCCCTTCCATGGATTCCATGACATTGGGTTGAGAGAGAGAGAAGCATTATGTTGAGAAGATGTCTCGGGCGGGGTAGGGGTGACTTCCTCCCAGGAAGTGAATGGCAGGGGAAGTCTCATGTCCCTTGGGATGGCCCAAAACCAGTATGACTATGGAGGAAAAAACATGGACTGAGCTATCCAGGGTGCAGGACCCTAAACTGGAACTTCCCTTTCTGGGACTTAGTCTTGATCTTAAGACGTGGCAGTGGAGATCTATAGGGAGATCGGAAGGATCTTGTAGGAGAGGCAGGTCCTTCCCCTTCTGAGCCTGCAGAAGATGACATAAAAGCCTATTCATGTTGGGGGAAAGATGGGGCATTCCCACAGGTGTTCTCAATGGTCTAAGAATGGGAGATAAGCCAGGGTCACTAGAAGAAAGAGGCCAAAATACTGAAGACAATGTCAGCACACTGTGCTGATGGTGGTATGTCGTTGGGCCGGGTGCAGCAGAGGAGAGTTAGGCAGGGAAAAAACAAAGGAGGCCCCTTGCCGCCAGGAAAGCCTGAGAGAGTAGAGGGCACCTCGGAAGAAATTGTTGGTGCGGACAGAACCAATGGTGCCAGAGGGTCCAATGTAGTTGAAGGACCTAGTTGAAGCCCCAATAGAGCCATAGTCGATGGTGCTGCCTCTGACGGAACCAATGAGCACTTTGATTTGTGGGGAGGTTCGAACCAGCGCCAGGGGGCTTACTAGATAAGCATTTGGGAGAAGACCTGGCCTTGGAGGTCTTGTTGGGAGTCAATATTTAGAACACTGACTCAGAGAGTGATGGGGAAGCCTGTTTATTTCTAAACTTATCTTTGGAGTCAGAAGAAGCTGGAGAAATGCTCTGAGACAACTCAGACATAGGTCGTACCTCCTCCTTTGTGAGGTGAATCTTCAAGCAATAGTCTTTGTTTCTTAAGTCAGGTTTACACTACAAACTTACATTAGTATAACTATGTTGCTCAGGGGTGTGAAAAATCCACACCCCTGAGCGACGCAGTTATATTGACCTAATCCCCGCTATAGACATAGCACTGCCTATGGGAGGGTTTCTCCCGTCGCCATAATCCACCTCGGTGAGACGCGGTAACTAGCTACACCAATGGCAGAAGTTTTCCTGTCAGTATAGTAGTGTGTTCACTAAAGTAGTGCCCTTACTTTGGGTGGAAAAGGACTTACAAATAGGGCATTTGTCCCTCACAAATCAGACCATTCTTGTGTCCATCTGATGATGTCACATACCTGCTGGTATGGCTGGCAAAAGCTGTCAACTCAAGTGCATTAGGTATACATACACTTTCAGTGGAATGTATGTGTGCACAATCACTTGAAGCTGGGAATGGGTGACAGGGGATGGATCACCTGATGACTACCTGTTCTGTTTATTCCCTCTGGGGCATCTGGCATTGGCCACTGTTGGAAGACAGGAGACTGGGCTAGATGGACCTTTGGTCTGACCCAGTATGGCCATTCTTATGAAAGAGAACTCTGGAGAACTATGCTAGGACAGAAAGAAACAGGGCACAGCTGTTTGGGAGAGATTCTGCCACGAAAGCCTGTATACTGCACTAATCCATACTTTCAATGCCCTTTCCCCCCACACACACACCCTCTAGTTATGTTTTATCTTTCTATGCTACTTTTTCTCCTAGTCTTATTTCCTATGCCAAATAAATGTTGTTGTATTTAAAAGGTACTGGGATTGTTGACTGCCTTGTTGAGGATACTTTCTTGCTGAGCACCCATGAAGACCCCAAGACAGGTGGGAACAGGAGAAAGATCATGGCCTCAGCACTTGTAAAAAGCTGGTCCTATTCTGAAAGTCTGCTGTTATGGCCCCCACTCATCCCCAGAGAGCCCCCTCATGTCACAACATGCTGTTGCAGGGGTTCTTTCACTCTATTGCTCCCTTGTCCGTCCATGGAACCGTCTGCCACTTCCATGGCCTAATCCTACAGCCAGGCCTCATCTCAGTCCATTCTCCTTCTGAGATGAACAGAAAAGTCAGAAGTAAGAAAAAACAAAGTCTAGTGGTCCCTAAGCCCAACCCTTGGCCTCTGTCTGGAATACAGTGACCAGACAGCAAGTATGAAAAATCAGGACATTGTGTGTGTGTGGGGAAGGTAATAGGTGCCCATATAAGAAAAAGTCCCACAGAGCAGAACTGTTCCTATAAAATCATGACATCTGGTCACCCTAATCTGGAACGTGTAGTTTTTGGTCTCTTCCACTCCTGCCACCTGTACTTTTCCTCTTGATGTGGGGGAGAGATGGGAACCCCAATCCACCCTCTCCTCTGGGTGCTGATTTTAAGTGGCTAAGGCCTGTTCTATCAATCCCTTTCACCACTTTCCAGGGCAGCTCCTACCTTAGCCCTGTTTGTCAGTGTCTTCACCAAGTGTAGCATTAGCAGAGGTCCATGGATTCACATGCACATATAGCAGTGAGGCCTGGATTAACCAAGGCACCCTGGGTGCACTTGCACAAGGTCCCCAACTCAGGTTTGGCCATCATTGTGGAGGAGCAGCTGAGCCAAATTTGACAGAGTGGTGGTGTGACCTGGCACATGGGTTTGGAACATCACTAAGGTTTTGCCCCTGCCACTGATAGTGCAGGGAGCGATTTGTCTGCAACAGCCAAGCCGAGGTCCCATCATTGTGCTAGACTCAAGGGGATACAGGTCTGTCTCATCTTACGCTGGAGTTACGTTCCACAGTCAGCGCCTAAAGCAAAAATCACGTATAGTCAAAATTACATTGAGTGTAATGGCAGGTGGAATCACCCACACTACAGAAACAGTATTTAAATTATTTTTCTCTTTTTTTGTTTTGTTTTTGCTGACTGCATAAAGCTGAAATCACACATGTTAAATGCGCCTAAGATGCGACAGACCTGTATGTCAGGCTGAGAGCCCAAAGGTAGGAAAGGGGTCAGGGATATCACTCCTAGTGGCAGCAGCATCAGAAAAGGCAAGACTAGGGGTTATCTCCCCCTCGCCCCCTGCAGGTTTGAGCCCTCTCTAAATGCCCCCACCCTCTCCCTGGCCCCAGTATGCACCCACAAATGCAGAAGGTTACAGCTGCCCTGGGTCCTCACCAAGTCTGCAGACTCTACTACCCCATCATGGATCTGTAGCTTCTCAAGTTGTCTTAACCAACTACAGAGGCACTTTCTCAAAGCTGCTCCCAGCCCCTCTTGCAGCAGCTGGGCTTTATTTCACACAGCAGCTCTCTCACTTTCACCTTAAGGCAGTTGGTATTTTCCTCCTTCCCACAGGGGTCCCTTGGACTCGGACTGTATTTCAAGCAGTCTCTCTGCAGCTTGCTGTAGGGTAGTCAGTATCTCCCTCCTTCAAACTGGAGATCCCCCCAGCACTGCTGCTTAGAGTCAGAAGAGGCTGGAGAAGCGCTCCAAGTTGATCCAGACTCCCTTGGGTCACAATTGTGAGACAACTCAGACATAGGTTGTATCGCCTCCTTTGTGAGGTGATACAGGTTTTCATCTCTTACAGGCAGAGATGGCCAACTCCAGGGCTTTAGCCAGCTTCTTCTTCAGCTGGCCTTTCCTCTGTCCCCAGCCCCCCACCCCTATGAACCCTCCTAATAAGAGGGTTAAGCAGGCAGCCTTCTATTGCCAGTGTGGGCCCTACTATGAGAGAGGAGGCAGCTTACAGGCAAGTCCCCCTCTGGAAGTTAATCCCCATGCTCTGAGAGAGGGGAATCAGGCTTGGAAGCAGCTTCCTAATCATTAGGTAAGGGTGGGTGCCACAGCATGGTATCCAAGCAGTAAAGAAAAAAAACTAAAATCCAAGCTCTGTCCCCCAAGTCTGTTGTAGCTTCATAGTGACAGCTCAGCAGCTGAAGTCTCTGAACACCAACATTCACTGTGGGATGAAAAATCCCCTCAAACTTTTAGAGCAGGGGTGGGCAAACCTTTTGGCCTGAGGGCCACACCAGGGTTCCAAAACTGTATGGAGGGCCAGGTAGGGAAGGCTGTACCTCCCCAAACCCTAACCGCCCCGCCCCCATCCAACCCCCCCCGTGCTCCCTGACTGCCCCGACCCCTATCCATACCCCTATCCCCTGACAGCCCCCCAGGAACCTCATCCCCTATCCAACCCCCCCCAAAGCCCTTTCAGAATGCGACCCTGCGAACGTGGGCGGAGAACTCAGGACGAGCAGGGGTAGCCGTGCAGCTGGAGAGAAGTGGCAGGTTCCCCTTCAAAGTGCCGCTTCTCTCCGGCCGGCTGTGTGGCCGCCCGGTGCTCCTCCTGAGTCCTCTGGCCACGTTGGCCGCCCGCCTGCTCCCCTGAACCTGCAGGTGAGCATCCCTTCCTTCTCTTCCCATGCCCCCGCAGTGCAGCCCCCTCCCGCACTGGCGTTGCGTCGCGCTGAGGCTGCGGAGGAGGGGGACAGCAGGGGAGGGGCTAGGGCAAGCCTCCCCGGCCAGGAGCTCAAGGGCCCGCGGGCCATATAGTTTGCCCACCTCTGTTTTAGAGGAACAGATAGATTGTAGGAAAGAATCTCTGTCTGTAAGAGGTGAAAACCTATATTTTTACTTGGTTATGACACTAGGGGAGTAGAGTAAATCAAGTCCATCCAAGAAGGATATGGTTGTATTACTACAATTAAGAAATAGAAGCATTGAACATTCTGTATGAAAAGCAACTACAGCTTCTGCTCAGTTTTAGCACTTTACTTGTTCTTCTAAGCTGTTCAAACAGGCATTTTGGTCGTAGCCCAATAAAAAAAAAAAAAAAGACAGATTTTTAGTATTACTACAAAATAATTTATTTGTCTTTCCTAAAGCATAAGAGCAGAGGACCATAATGTAAAAGCAAAACACATGAAGATCTACCCCTCTCTCATCAATGAAGAAAGCATCATCTTTGTATCCTTCTCACCAGGTCTCCTCCCTCTCCTAGGGTTTGGCAGATGCACTCTGAGCAACCTCCTCTCTCCAGCGAGCTTTTCTTTCCATGTTTTGGGTTGTAAGGGATTCATGTCTTCCGACAGCCTACAATAGTATGATAAAGGGAGAGTGAACATGTTACTTACTGTAGTGTAGAGATGAAGTTTGAACTAGCAATGAACAAACCATCTGGTAGACTAAGGGAGCATTCTTCAGATATGTAGCTCACAGAGAAACAGCTCATGCCTAGATGCTCTTTTGTAACATGTCAGCTTTAATGCTAGGCAGAGCTAGGGGGTTAAAATAAATTCTGAAGGCACAAAATCCTAGAATTCTTTTGGTTTAAGTTCATTATTTCCTATGGGCTGAATTAAGCCAATATACTGATGGCTCTGGCAGATGCTTTCCCTTTTTCTATTCAATGGTAATAAGTTTCTCTTTTCCTCGAAAGCCAGGAGAATTTGGGAAACAAAGTAAAGGTAGATAGACCGTATTCCAGTAGCAACTGCTGCTATAGTTAAGAACGGCTTCCATTCTAATCCCACTTCCCACTCACTCATAACTCCCAAACTTTCGCCTCTAGGGTTGAAACTGCCTTTGGCTGGTGTAAGCATATCAGAACCACCTTTCTTAGGGATCTTTTAATTTTAATTGCTTAATTAAAGAAGCTAACCTGAAAGCTTTAAGGTCAGGGTTGACAAAGCCCTGGCTGGGATGATTTAGTTGGGGACTGGAGTAGCTCCTGAGCTACCTTCCAACCCTGATATTCTAAGATTCTATGAAAGCTGAATTTTAATTTTTGGAGCGTTTTACTGAGTATTGTTAACAGAAGCAACTAATAATATTGGACAGCGGTAGTCTATTTTTTTTTGTCAAGGTCCAGATTTCTTGGTCATGGTATAGTCAAGGTCCAGACCTCCCACACCCAGCTCCCCTCCCCTAGCCCCCGATTGCCCTCCCAAGCTTCCCCATCACTTGCCAGCTCCCTGCCCAGAAAGTATTTCCCTAAACTGAAAATGGGACACACAGGGCTGACCTGCACTCCCTAGCATTGCTGATTGCCCCCCCCCCAAATTCTTCCATGCTCCCAATTGAGTCAAGTAGCAGAGATGGGGGGGAGGGGGAAAGGAATGGGTATGCGCTGGGATCTGGTCAGCAAAGCAGGGTGTCAGTATGTGAATACTTTTGAGCTCAGAGCCAGGAGGTGAAGCTGCTGGACTATGATCCAGCTAGCAGTGTGATGCCCCTTTGGGGGCTGGGACAGCAGAGGGGGAGGAAGGAGGTTCCAGGTAGCAGGAACCAGCAAGAAGACTCCAGATAGCAGCCCTGGGGAGATGTGGGGAGGACAGGATGTGGCACAAGTAGGTGACTGGAGGTGGACTGGGGAGGGAAAGAGGCCAGTGGGGGCGGGGTGACTGGAGAGGGCTCTGGGGATGAGAGGACATGAGGTCAGTGGGGCGGGGGGGAAGGGGGAGAGTGGCTCTGGGGACTGTTCACGGGTGGGGAAGCATGAGGTTGGGGAGGGTGGGCTCCGGGGACTGCTTGGGGATGGGGGGGGAGACGAGGCCAGGTGTGTGCTCCAATTGAGCCCCAGACACACACAAACATGTCTCTGCATTCCTCCAGTCCCAGCTCAGCTTCAGCCCAAACAGAGGCAACAAGTAGCTGTGGCGGGGGGGGGGGGGGGCACAAATTAAAGTTTCTGGGGAGTCATGTGGCCCCCTCATTTTTCAGGACACCCAGAAGCAAGGAGGCAGCACTCCCCTTGCCAGCGGCACACTCTATGTCCGTGCAGTATGGGGAGGGAGGAAGCAGCAGGGTGGCTGGCTGAGTCCCCTCCCTACCCCCACATGGGACTGCTTTGCCTTCCCTGCTGCTGGAGTCCCATGCATTGCCTCTCACCTGCAGATGGTCTGTAAAGCAAGCAGCAGCCCTAAGACTCCAGCAGAAGGGAAGACAAAACATCCCCATGTAGGGGCGAGGAGCTCAGCCAGCCACTCTGCTTCTTCCTCTCTCCCCATGCTGCACAGACACAGAGAGTTTAGCTGCCAGGAGCATGCTGCCTCCTCCCTTCTGGGCGTATCCTCCAGAGGCATCCAGAGTAATGGGGGAGGAGGGGTCACAACCCCACATGCCCTGCCCATGCATCACCTCTGCCCCCGTGGTCCACTGAAAAGCACCTGGCGATACAGATTTGGGCCACGGTCCGCCTATTGCCTCCCTTGGTATGGGATATAAAATGAATATTGAAATATAATTTAGCTAACAAGCTAGAAAATTGGTGAAAATAAACATTTAGGTTTTCAGAATTAAATCTCACAACCACGATAGTGAGTATAAATGTTATTTTCTATTGTGGGAAGGTGACTTTGGTTAGATTTTTGAAAAAGAGCCCCTCAGAATAGGGCCCAACTTGTGCCAATTGGTTATCAACTCTAGTGTTGCTAACATGGTGCGGGGAGTCAAAGGAAAAGTCAAAGATAATTTGGTCAATTACTTCCTTGCTAATTCACCAAGGTCTCCATCCCGATAGATCTATTAGTAGTCAACCCTTTTAACCTACTTACCAATGAAGGATTTTAGTTCCAGGTTCTGACTAACACTCCTAACTACGTAACCAACGACATTTATGAAGACTGTATAGATTGAGTGCAGTTTAAGAGGCTTGTACGTTGGTCTGTTTTATGTCTGTATGCACCTAGAAGTTGAAAGGCACTATGAATCCTTTAAATACGGTAAACAAAGGTACAGTGTCCTACAATCTTAGTTAACAGGAACTTATTCAGTTTAAAAGCTACTTTACATCAATCTTGATTGGAACCTGTTACAAAACAAGGACGTACACTAACTCTGACAATCTTTAAATCACAACAGCACATATACTTTCTTACTAATTAGGTACCCAGTTTCAGGAAGTTGTAAATTAACTGATTTGAGCAGTCATCCAATAAAAAGTGTGTGTGTGTGTGTGTGTGTGTGTTTCAGCTCAGTTACTATTCACAGCAATCACAGGTAAGTGAAGGGCAGACATAACTACAGTTCTTACTGGTGCCATAATGGGCAACCCAAATTGCTGGAAAATAGAGACACTTAAAAGTGCTTATCTGAGATAGATACTCAATGTCACCAGGAGGACTCCAGGCTGGCCAGTCGAGGACCTCAGTTTTCTCCTTTCCTGGTGACTTTGGGTTTTGGGAAGTGATGTGCTGAAGGAAACAAGCAGTTTTATCCCATTTCTGCTGCGTGATCCAACTTAGTTCATCATCTTGGAGGTCCCGACATGGATCAGTCAGACAGTGACCAATACTTCTTCCAAAGATTCAAAATATCCAACCAAAATGAGAATCCTCCTCTCTCACCATCCAGTCAGGGACCAAGACACCACCTTTTGAGTTCTTGCAACTGGAGCTGGAATTTTCTAGTATTTTTGTTCAACACATCTTGTCAGACGAGCTTGTATAAGACAAGTCAGGGCATAGCTTTTGATACAACTTTGAACACGGACTGGTTTGCTTTGGTCATCAACTTACAGCCACCACTCGCTTCCCATGAGTCCCTCTGTGGTGCATCCCTTGTCCACCTCTGCAGTTGTGCTTGCTCAAGTTTCAATTTCTCCATCAACACTCTGCTAGCTGCTGAAGTGTCTAGTTTAGTGTTTGGATAAATTATACAAAGTCCTTCCATATTCTTTGATGCTCTTTAAACTTGTTTCACAGTTCATTTTACAATGTATTTACCCATTCCAAAGCCAGAAAGGGCCACTGTGATCATCTAGTCTGTGTAATACAAGCCACAGAACTGCCCCAAAATAATTCCTTGAGCAGATCTTTTACAAAACTTCCAATCTTAATTTTAAAATAGGCAGTGATGGAGAATCCACCATGATCCTGGGTAAATACCAACACTGGACACTTCACAAGTACTCCACAGCACTGCTAAATTCACTGAATATTTTCATATATACAATAGATTAGTAAGTGGGACTGGTTGATGAATAGTTCCTGAAGCCAAAACTAATTAAATTTTGGATAACATCCCGACTAGTCCTACTTCCCAGAATGTGGAGCTTTTCCCCTCAGGAATGTAGGCTGCAAGCTACGCAGGGCAGGGAATGGCTTTTAGTGTGATTTTGCACACTCAATGGGGATCTGATCAATTAAGTCCTGTAGGTTCCATAATTAATAATAATGCTAATACACTCAATGATATTTTCTCTCAGACTATTTTCATCGGTGCTGCTCTGAAACAACAGTTTAGGAATAACATTACTGGATCCACTAACATCATACACATTTGTTATTGACATTAGAGACCCATACAAAGCATTCTGGGTAATGGGAATATTTCTGACAATGATCAAAAGGAGGGAAGTGATTATTCTCCTCTATTCAGCACTGATGAGGCCACATCTGGAGTACTGTGTCCAGTTTTGGGCCCCCCGCTACCGAAAGGATGTGGACAAATTGGAGAGAGTCCAGTGGAGGGCAACGAAAATGATTAGGGGGCTGAGGCACATGACTTAGGAGGAGAGGCTGAGGGAACTGGGATTATTTAGTCTGCAGAAGAGAAGAGTGAGGGGGGATTTCATAGCAGCCTTCAACTACCTGAAGGGGGGTTCCAAAGAGGATGGAGCTTGGCTGTTCTCAGTGGTAGCAGATGACAGAACAAGGAGCAATGGTCTCAAGTTGCAGTGGGGGAAGTCTTGGTTGGATATTAGGAAAAACTTTTTCACTAGGAGGGTGGTGAAGCACTGGAATGGGTTACCTACAGAAGTGGTGGAATCTCCATCCTTAGAGGTTTTTAAGGCACGGCTTGACAAAGCTCTGGCTGGGATATTTAGTTGGTGTTGGTCCTGCTTTGAGCAGGGGGTTGGACTAGATGACCCTCTGATGTTCCTTCCAACCCTAATCCTCTATGATTCTATGAAAAGTTTTTTTTAATAAACATGAGTAACTAAAATATCAGTTATTTTTAGAAATAAAAACTTCAGCCTTTTTACATACACCCATAATAGGATTTAGCATGTTGTCTGCAATGCAAATCATGAAGCCCTTATGTATAAAACATCTGAGTGATAGTAGAGCTACAGAAACAGCTTACTATACACTTTAGTTTTCAGCTCTGCGAGAGAAAAAAAAGCAGTGACTGAATTAAAGGGAAGATAGAAATATCTACATTTCCTTCAACAAGTGTTTGTTTCTATTTAAAGACCAGCCTTAGAAAACTCAGGTTTTTGCCAGGACTGTTGATGGCAAATATTTGGGGGCAGATCCTCAACTAGTGTAAATTGTCATCGCATCACTGCAACAACTTACCAAGGGTTGTGGTGGATTCTCCATCACTGACAATTTTTAAATCAAGACTGGATGCGTTTTCTAGAAGTTATGCTTTAGGAATTATTTTGGAGAAGTTCTATGGCCTGCGTTACGCAGGAGGTCAGACTAGGTGATCACAATGACCCCTTGCAACCTTGGAATCTATTCAATAGTTTCAATCGTGAATTACTCTCTCTCTCAAAAAATCAGGTCTTATTTCCAGTCTGAATTTCTCTAGCTTCAACTTCCAGCCATCGGATCATGTTATATCTTCCTGTGATAGACTGAAGAGCCCATTCTTAAATATTTGTTCCCTATTTAAATACAAAAAAACTGCAGTCATGCCCCCCTTAATGTTGTCTCTGTTAAGTTACAAAAATTGAGTTCTCTGAGTCTATCACTAACCTATATGGTATGGTTTTTAATCCTTTAATCATTCTCTTGAATCACTGAAGTAAAGTCACTTCAAGAATGGTTGTTCTCTGGCTGGCCAGAACAGCTGTATAAGTTCACCATTTCTGTTCTCTTTGTTATAACAATAGTGGATTGCTGGGATATGTGGCTGAGCTGAGTCTGTGCACTATTAATCAAAGTTACATTTCTGATTATTCCACTCTGTGATTAAGTGTCCTTATAAAAAAACATACTATTTGGTTTAAGGTCCTTTTATTTACTGCCCTCTGGGGGGGGGGGGGGGGGGGGGGGGGTGGTTGGGCTGGGGGGGGGGGGGGGGGCCGGGGGGGGGGGGGGGGGGCCTCTTCCCCCCTCCCCGGCTGGGCTCTGGTGGGGAAGGGCCAGAGAAGCAGGAACTGGGTTGTCACAGGAGTTTCTTTATCTCTCCTGGAGAAATTTATTTCTGTGTCTGCATTGTTTGACACGTACTTGCTAACAGGTATTTTGAAATAAATTACCAAAATAATTGATACTAGCGTGATTATAAGGTATTATTTTGACAAATAAAATTTACAGAATTGTAAAAATTCTGCACACGTTTTAATTTTTTTGGTGCAGAAATCCCCCAGGAGTAAAGTTTACAATATTTTACCCAAAACTGTATCTTGCAGTCAATGTCCCTTTTATACATATAAACTTCATTTAATCATAATATTAGATTCCATCAAGTTCCCTATGTTTCCACTATTGCACATGGCATCGTCATATAATCACAAAATCATAGAATATCAGGGTTAGAAGGGACCTCAGGAGGTCATCTAGTCCAACCCCCTGCTCAAAGCAGGACCTAATCCCCAAATAAATCATCCCAGCCAGAGCTTTATCAAACCTGACCTTAAAAATCTCTAAGTAAGGCAATTCCACCACCTCCCTAAGTAACCCATTCCAGTGCTTCACCACCCTCCTAGTGAAAAAGTTTTTCCTAATATCCAACCTACACCTCTCCCACTGCAACTTCAGACCATTACTCCTTGTTCTGTCATCTGGTACTAGAGAACAGTCTAGATCCATCCTCTTTGAAACCCCCTTTTAGGTAGTTGAAAGCAGCTATCAAATCCCCCCTCATTCTTCTCTTCTGCAGACTAAATAATCCCAGTTCCCTCAGCCTCTCCTCATAAGTCATGTGCTCCAGCCCCCTAATCATTTTTGTTGCCCTCCGCTGGACTCTTTCCAATTTTTCCACATATCTTACTGTTTGCTATTCACTTATTTTACGTTTTAATACATTCATTCACAGACCGGGAAAGAGTGGAAGTCTTTGGCTGCAGGGCTCTTGTTAAAGGCTGCAGTGATTGTATATTTCCTCAGATACTTGCTGTTAGACCTTAAGGTCTATTTTTTGTTTTCCTCTCAGTCCTCTGTCTTAATTTTTCTAAGCAGCCTTGATGCCTGGGCAATTCTTAAACAGTAATAACTCATAACTCTGGGGGCTTACTGCATTGGTCTCTGCCAGAAAGTGAATTTGTTTTTGGAAAGTCTAAGGAAAATCCCTTCAGTCATTTTTTAGTTCAGTTGAAACAAACATACACTTTACCCAATATGCAAATGTGTTGTACACCTTTTGATTTTGAGGTGGAGGATACCTCAGACACAGCTGAACTTTGACATTTTACAATATCAATAGTCTTCACTAAGAATGGGACTTGATATCTGTAATTTTAATTACGGTTTTCTCCAAACTTAGCAACACCTGCAAATGGTATCCTGAGCATGCACAGTAGAATATTCTACTCTGGTTTTGTGCACTTCAGTGAGAATGCACATACTGGGCCAGCTTAGGAGCAAGACCCTTTGTCCATATACAGCAACTTAAATTTGGGCCTTCCTACTCTGTGGCCAGGCCCCACATCCTCCCTAAATAGTATTATTTGAACGTAGGACTAAATCAAGTGTCCCAGATTGTCTGTGTTTCCTCCCAAAATACAATGGACCCTGCAGAGAAATTTGAAGAGATGACATCTTAAATGTATTATAAAGAACCAACCTAATCACTGCAGCATCTAAATGACTGAGAGGGGAAACACCACCACCCTCTTCTGCCCCATTTATCTATTGGGAGGGTCCTCATCCCTAAACTCCTCTCAAGATGACTTCTTGGAGGTACCTGAGAACACATTGCAGTACCTCTTATTATGGACCCACTTCCAGGAAGTGACAGGCATCCTCAAATCCCAGTGAAGTTGTAATAACAGAAGTTGGACAGCATCTCACCTCCTATGTATGCACTTCCAGGAGCGCTACCTCAGCAAAGTACACACACACGAAGGGAGAAAGTAGAAGTGTGCGCATTCCCACAGAGGCACAACCCCTGCATTTATAAGAAATGTAGCTCTCTGTCTCTCCTGGAAGGGCGCATCTTGGTGTTGGGTGAGTTTTGGGGGAGTGGTAAATTCTTCATTTTAATATTTGTTTATTGCTTTAAGTAGTATTTGTTATTACTTCATTACTGATCTGAGGATTGTGGGATAAGGTTCAGCTCCAGTCAACTATCCAATACTGTACTCACCCGCTTTCCTTCAATGACCATCGCGATGCATCCCAGTGCTGTCAGGGCAATCATCAGGTAGCTGATCTTCACACGCAATTTATTTCGCGCAGCATCGATCAACTCAAACCTCATGAAGCAAAGGGAGGCCAAAATCATTATCAGAGACCGTAGCTTCTAATCTATTGATATCTCATCATCCTGATAAACAAGAATCCATACTATCTACTGTCAAGAAACTAGCATTTGTATCAGGCCTTTCACCGGCACCCCCCCAAAGCACTATCCCCATCTTACAGACAGAGGGAGGTAGCTTGCCCAAGACCACAGAACAAATCATTAGCAAAGTTGAGAAGAGAACCCAGGTTTCCTGACACTCAGTCTGTTGCTCTAATCACTAGACAATGCTGCATTTTCAGATCACTGGAATACCATATCCCCTCTGCTCTGCCTGACAGTCAAATCTTGTCCTCAGTAAGGGGAAGAAGGGGGGAAAGAAGTGTGTTCTTACCATAGTGTTTTCTTACCACTAGCTTCCCCCAGTGCTTACCTCAACTTGCTAATCCATGTAAAAACTACAAATTGCCTTCACATTAGGATTTTACCACGTTACCACATGGTAAGACCACCTTTTTTCTAGTTTGAGCACATCCTGAAAGTGTGCAGGGTAAAAATCAAGATTAAACTGTGAAAGAGTTGAGCTTTTGGGGGTGGAGGTGCATCAAAACTGGTTTATATTTTTTTCATTGGGCTTAAACACTCTGCACCATAAATTAAACTTTTCAGCAAGATGGCTTCCTCCAGCACTGGGTTTGGAAATGCTAGCTGCAATTAGAAACATATTTAAAATACAGATTTCATATCAGCGGTCTCCAGTATGTTCACCGGCAATTTATGCCCCTAGGAAAATTTGAGCAGCTCTTGGTAGAAGTCTAAAATTTCACTTCCTACTGTCTTCTGGAACAGTTCTCAAGAAGGTTTAATTGAAGATGGAGGATTGTTTATACCATGCAAGTTTTGCCCTGTAGAGACTTTCTTGCAAATTTCAGTAGATCTTATCTAGATATGCCCAACATCTGCAGCTATATCAATTGCTTCTAGACATTTGCAGCCTGGCCTACCGTTAACTCTTAAGGAGGTAGAGTTCCCTACAAGGCCAGCTTCAGTCATCTTGATTTTCCAAATGCCCTCTATGGAGGGCAAAGTAGAAGAATTAAAGGATTTGTGTTGTAAATACTTCAAATTCAATTATCAAGAAGTCAATGGTCTCAGGTTGGGCTAAACATTAAATATCATACAACTGATATTTAGTATTTCAGTTACAGTGGACCCCTACAAAAGTGAGCAGTGTTGGTATTAAGGATACAGATGCTAAATGGGCCTCCATGGGACAAAATGTGAAGGTGTGTTTTCTATAAACAGAGACCTACAGAATTTAATAGAGACAATAACCTTTTAAACCAACCTATAGTTCAGAAAATGATATCCCTCCAATAGAATTCTAATACTCCAGAAAAGAGTTTTTTGTTTGTTTTTTTAAAGAGTCATACTGGAGAAGTTACAGGTGAGTGGAAGAAAGCAAATGTCACGCCAAAAAATGGTAAATGGCACCAACCAGGTAGTTATAGGCCTGTTAGCATGACATCAATCCCAGCCAAAATAATGGAACAGCTAATCTGAGACAGTCAAAGAACTAAAAGGATGGTAATATACTTAATGCCAACCAACATGGTTGATGGTGGCCGATAGGTCTTGTGAAATGAACTTTATGTAATTTTTTAAGATTACAAATTTGGCTGATGAAGGTAACTGTGCTGATGTTGTATATTTGGACTTCTGTAAGGCATCTGACTGCATGACATTCTGATTTAAAAAATTTGGCATAAAAGCCAGTTCTCAATCCATTAAAATATGCTGTATTTATTTTCTAACCGATAGTGAGGAATCATCAACTGCAAGTGTTTCTAGCATGGTCCCACAGTGATCAGCTTCATAGAACTTAAGGTCCACCACCAGATCATTTAATCTGAACTTCTTTAAATTAAATTTCCATTAAATCTATTAAATTTCACCCAGTTTCTCCTGTATTGAGCCCTATAACTTGTGTTTGGTTAAAGCATATCTTCCAGAAATGCAGCCAGTCTTGATATGAGGACATCAAGAGATGGAGAATCTGCTGCTACCCTCGGTTTGTTCAGGTGGTTAATCAACCTGTTAAAAGTACGTGACTTATTTCTGATTTGAATTTGTCTGGCTTCAGCTTCCAGCCAGTGGTTCCTGTTATGCTTTTCTCCACTACTGTAAAGAGTCATTTAATACCCAGTAATTTTTTCTCCTGTGGTGGGTGCTTGAGCCAGTGCTATTTAATATGTTTTAGGAGTGACCTAGAGAAAATATAAAATCAGTGCTGATAAAGTATGCAGATTCTGGGGTGGTAAGTAATAACAACAGCAGGTCACTTAAACAGAACAATCTGGATCCTGAAGTACACTGGGCCAAAACAAAGAGCATGAATTTTAATACAGCTAAATACATTTCTGAACAAAGAATGTACCCCTTACTTTCTGGATGGGTCTATACTTATAAGTTTGAGTGACATAGCTATACCAACCTAAGGTGTGGGGGGGGAAAAAAAAAAAAAAAAAAAAAAAATCACACACAACAAAAACCCCACACCCTCGCTTTTCAGCTATGCCGACAAAACCCCAAGCGTAGGTGCAACTATGTCAACAGAAGAGGACTTTGATCAGTGAAGTTAACGTAGTTTGAGTAGGTGGTCTACACGGACAGAAAAAAAACTCTGTTGATGTAGGCTGCACATATAGTAGGGGGTTGTGCTGGCATAGTTATGCTGACACAGCTATGCCAGTATGGACTCCACAGTGTAGACATACCTTTGAAAAGCAGTAACTCAGAAAAAGACTCAGTGGAATAGGGAGGTTACCTCTGCACAGAACACTAGTGCAAGACCACCACTGGAATACTGTGTCTAGTTTTGGGGTACACACTTTTTAAAAAAAAGAAAAAAAAAGTTAAAAATTGGAGTTCAGAGAAGAGCCACAAGAAGGAACTGAGGAGTGGAAAATTTGCCTTGCACTGAGAGATGTAAGGAACTCTATTAGAATTATTTGAAGGTGTCAACAAGCATGTGGACAAGAAGAACAGGAGTACTTGTGGCACCTTAGAGACTAACAAATTTATGATCCACTTGATATAGTGTATTTAAGTATATGTAGTATACCACCTGCATGCCCCCTAAATAGCACATGACACTTGTGCATTGTTTAGAAGGCACACAGGTATAGACAACTGCTCATAAGTCACTGGAGTTAGGAACACTGTAATGCTCATAATTTGAAAGAAAAATCACTCAAAATAATAATTCCAACATTCTACAGTCCAGAATTTGTCAACAGCTCCCTTCTGCCATAGAATGACACAGTAGTCCAAATCTGAAACTTCTGGGCCAACCTATATTTCATTTCAGTGTTGCCCCCCTGAAAAAAAAAAAAAAAAAAAAAAAAAAAAACCACACTACAAAATTAGAAAAATGTCCCCACACTTTTGGAGCATCATTGTCTCCAATTTGACTCCATATTTCCACAGAAATTCTATCTTGGTATAAATTCATGCCTGTGGAATTTCAGGTGAATTGGTTTAAATGTAGCAAAGTCTAGCTCCGTGTGCTGCCCCATCCACAGGCGCCGCCCCCACAGCTCCCACTGGCTGGGAACTGCGGCCAATGGGAGCTGCAGGGGCAGAGCCTGTGGATGGGGCAGCACGCAGAAGCACCTGGCTGTGCCTCTGTGTAGGAGCCTGAGGGGGCACATGTCGCTGTTTCCAGGAGCAGCTTGAGGTAAGCACTGCCCGGAGCTTGCACCTTTGATCCTCCCCCTCCCCTCCCCCCCCCCCCCCCCAACTGCCAACCCCAGCCCTGATCTCCCTTCCACGCTCCGAACCCCTCGATCCCAGCCTGGGGCACCCTCCTGAACCCCAAATCCCTCATCCCCAGCCCCACCCCAGAGCCTGCACCCCTAATCGGAGCCCCCACCCCACCGCCTCAGCCCAGAGCCCCCTCCAGTACCCTGAACTCCTCATTTCTGGCCCCACCCCAGAACCCGCACCCCAGCCAGAGCCCTCACCCCCTCCTGCATCCCAACCCCAATTTTGTGAGCATTCATGGCCTGCCATACAATTTCCATACCCAGATGTGGCCCTCAGGCCAAAAAGTTTGCCCACCCCTGCACTAAAACATGCTGTAAGTTGAGGAATCAGCCAGATATTAGCTCCCCAGACGCAACCACAAGGAAAGTAACCAACACCCCGGCGGGGTATCAACCAACCAACCAACCACCATTGTCCAGCAAGGGAGCTACAATGCAATGACTCACCTGCATAAGGCCACACTAGGGGAATTGCTCAACCTTGCCTGGAGACTCAGCAACGGCTGGTGTATATCCACTTTCCGTTGATGAAGTGGTGAAGCAATTAATAAATCTGCATTACTCGTCTTGAGCAGTGCAAAACAGTATATTCCTGAGAGACAATGCTGGGAGGATTTGGGTCTGGTGCCTTTCTCTATATGATTCATGAGTGGCTCTGGAAGCATTCATGCCATCTAGCTGGGTGTTGGACTCCACATGCTGTTGTGCTGAGTGATAACAGCACCTGGAGGGGTTTGCAGCTCGTCACTAGCAAGGCATTGTGAGAGACAGCTGAGGCTGGAGAGAGTTCAGGAGGGCACAGCAGTCCCACAGGCCCCATCACATTCCCAAAATGGTGCAAAGTAATTCATGTGGGGTTCACTTTTACAAAAGGATTTTAAACAGACATTGTCAACATAACTCATTTAAAAAAGAAAAGTCCTTATCTACATTAACGCCAGGTGTAATTATTCAAAGAAGTTTTTTGAAGTATGATTTACATTTCATCCTGCATGGACAGAGAGTCTAAAATGGTCAGTTTACTTTCTGGTTCTCAAAGACTAGCACAGTGTTTGCACTGAGGCTAGACTTGCTGCAGAGAAATTTTAATTAAGTTTTATTGTCATTAGAGGCCTAATCTACTATTTGCTTAGTTTAAATCCCAAGGGAGATTGAGTTCTCGCCCCTCAGGTCTATAATTGATAATAATAAATATTATTTATGATCATATGGTTTATATTAAGTGTCTTGTTTCAATAATTATTGAATTATGTACTTTTCATGAAACAAACATAAAACACTTTTCATGGACATTTAAAAAAATAATCAGGAAAATATTTTTATTCATACTAGGGTTTGCAAAAGCTTTTAAAAAAAATTTAGGGCAAAATAGCTGGTTCAGGGTCTCCTTTATTGAAATTACTTCTACTTACTCATCTTCCTTTTGGGAAAATCATGAGGGGGATAATTTAAGCAACTGCATGCCCTCTACATCAGGATATGGAGATCACAGCAGTGTTATATTTCAATGATATCATGTTCCTGACGTCACACCTCTGCAGAACTGATACTCAGTCCTGTATACTTTCATTCAGTAACTTGTTTCTCGGTAGGCATACATTACTGTACTTATAATTTCAGGATTGGCACTTACGAGACAGTCTCTGGTATATCATCTACTTTTTTGAAACGGCCTGACCACAGCAGAACCTTCTTTTCCCAATCTGAAGGCTTGTGTCCTGGCACTTTGAAGGTGGAATGCCCTATAGCAAATATGGAAGAGAAGTTACAATATACAGAATAATCATAGCTTAATGAAACTGTCAGGGTGAGCAACACAAATTTGCAGGCATGAGCTCTGTTGTAACTAAAGAGGGAGCAGAAATATCACATGAGCACTCCTAGAGAAGCTGTAAGGGCATGTGGAACTGAACCAAGCTTAAGGTGACAGAACTTTACCCAGAGCCCCACGTACTCTGCCATTCTGAAGGCACAGAATGTGCCTCAGAACCCACACCTTTCACAGAATCATTCTCCAGAATCAGAGTATTCATTTAAAAAAATAAATAAATAAATAAATAAAAAATATTGTGGGGCTGGTTCTCCACTGCCTGGCATCTTTTAGCATAAGTTACACCTGGGGCAAAAATCAGTACTTGGTCCTGCTAGTGAAGGCAGGGGGCTGGACTCGATCTTTCAAGGTCCTTTCCAGTTCTAGGAGATGTGATATCTCCATTTATTATTATTATTACACTACAGAAAGTGTGTATTAGCTATGTTACAATAGGATAGTATTTCCTAAACTGCTGGGCATGAATCATAGAAGATTAGGGTTGGAAGAGACCTCAGGAGGTCATCTAGTCCAATCCCCTGCTCAAAGCAGGGCCAATCGCAACTAAGTCATCCCAGCCAGGGCTTTGTCAAGCCGGGCCTTGAAAACCTCTGAGGTTGGAGATTCCACCACTTCCATAGGTAACCCATTCCAGTGCTTCACCACCCTCCAAGTGAAATAGTGTTTCCCAATATCCAACCTAGACCTCCCCCACTGCAACTTGAGACCATTGCTCCTTGTTCTGTCATCTGCCACCACTGAGAACAGCTGAGCTCCATCCTCTTTGGAACCCCCTTTCAGGTAGTTGAAGGCTGTTATCAAATCCCTGCTCACTCATCCCTTCTGCAGACTAAATAAGCCCAGTTCCCTCAGCCTCTCCTCTTAAGTCATGTGCCCTAACCCCCCTGATCATTTTCGTCGCCCTCCACTGGACTCTCTCCAATTTGTTCACATCCTTTCTGTAGTGGGGGGCCCAAAACTGGACACAATACTCCAGCTGTGGCCTCACCAATGCCGAATAGAGGGGAATAATCACTTCCCTTGATCTGCTGGCAATGCTCCTACTAATGCAGCCCAATATGCCGTTAGTCTTTTTGGCAACAAGGGCACACTGTTGACTCGTGTCCAGCTTCTGGTCCACTGTAATCCCATGTCCATTTCTGCAGAACTGCCGCTTAGCCAGTCCGTCCCCAGCCTGTAGCAGTGCATGGGATTCTTCTGTCCTAAGTGCAGGACTCTGCACTTGTCCTTGTTGAACCTCATCAGATTTCTTTTAGCCCAATACTCCAATTTGTCTAGGTCACTCTGGACCCTATCCCTACCCTCCAGCAGATCTACCTCTCCCCCCAACTTAAGTGTCATCCGTGAACTTCCTGACGGTGCAATCCATCCCAGCATCTGGATCATTAATGAGGATGTTGAACAAAACCAGCCTGAGGACAGACCCCTGGGGCACTCCACTTAATACTGGCTGCCAACTGGATATTGATCACTACTGGTTGAGCCTGATGATCTAGCCAGTTTTCTATCCACCTTATAGTCCATTCATCCAATCCATACTTTTTTAACTTACTGGCAAGAATACTGTGGGAGACTGTATCAAAAGCTTTGCTAAAGTCAAAATACATCACATCCACCACTTTTCCCATATCCACAGAGCCAGTTATCTCATCATAGAAGGCAATCAGGTTGGTCAGGCATGACCTGCCTTAGTGAATTCATGTTGAAGGACTAGCTGCGGCAATGGGGCTCGAGAGATTCAGCTTTCATTAAAATAAAAGTAACTCTCCAGTTGCTATGGTTAAGAAGAAAACCTTTTAAAATGTGATTCAAATGTAACCACTGCAGAAAAGTCTGCCTAAGTTTGTAGAAAGCCTCAGACGTGAACCGCTTTAGTCATTTTAACAGGTGCTCACATGCCAATGACAACAATTTAGAAGCCAATGTTTGGTTAACTATTTCACTGTTTTTCCAAACATGTAAGGAGAGGAAGTATATTGTGACTAGCCTACCAATGTTTTCAATTTTAGCAATATATGGTGGGAGTGAAGAGGATGAGATTGGTTTTGTTTTCCTGAAGGCAAGCTCAGCTTTCAAGAATCTGAGAAATACTGCACTACTATTACCTACTGGCTAAGTGTCATACACCACCATTCTAACCTGGTAGCATTTTACATCTATTTTGCACAGCTAGAAATTTTCACATTCTTTTGTAGTAAAGTAGAGAATAGGGTCTTATGTTTCTAGCCCTCCTATCTGTGAAGACAACCTTGGAAACATGAACCAGGAATAACTAATGCATTTTGTCATCCTCTGTCAGCAAGCAGCCACAAAATATTACCCAAGACCTGTGAGCTGCCCACATTTATCTCAAGGAGTTGCTAACTATAAAACCTATATATAAACTTTATCACCAACAATGTCACTGCTAATCATTGTAACAGGAACATTAGAGGGATGGAAACATCCCACAGCTACAAACTACCCAAGGTGGATTAACAATTTTTTTAAACGATTATTTAAATTGGATTTTTTAAAATTTAAATTAGATAAGGTTTATAAAAAAAGTAAACCTATTTAAAATTAACATAAATTGTCAATTTCAGATTTAAGGTTTAAAATTATAATCTATTAAAATAATTTGAAATAGCTACCAAAAATATTAAGCAATACGTTTGCTGCCAAAGTTTTCAAGTCAGCCCACTGAACTAGTGAAACTCAGTGCCTAAGCAGCGGGAACCAGAGTTTGTTGAAGTGCTAAAACCAGCTTTGGACAGTAATAACCTCTTCTGCAGGAGCAGTGAGAATATTTTCATTTCACTCAACTAGTTCAGTTCAATGATTAGTTCATTCAAAGGTAAGAATGAAGTTGAGAGACGAAAAAGCAGGAAAGCTTGTTTTTCCTCTTCTAATCTCTGAATAAAAACTAGGTGTGAGGGTAAAAATCTACTAGTTCTAAAATCTCAAAAGGACATGGTGACCAGAAACAAATTAGTTCAATTTACTATCTACCTAAACTATTTAATAGATTTACTGAACATTTAAGTAAAAAAACAAAAATAAAACACAATCTTTGTGCTGGATATCTAAGAAAAAAAAAGTTTAAGGTAGTCTTTTTTAGTTATTAAATAAAAGGTAAAATGCTGTTTTGTGCATTTTAACTGAATTTGAATTTCCATCCAAATAGATCTTGTCACAAAATCACAAATAAAAATTCACCACCTAATAAAGAAATGCAATATAAAAAAAAGTAAAAATTAATAATTAAACAGAAGTTAAGCTAATTGCTTAAATAAATGTGAGTAGATCTAGTGTAGCCTCCTGACTAACAAAAAGAAGCATCAAATGTAAAGGAAAGAGTAGATCTTTTCGCAAATCAACATGTTGTAGTGGTTACCAACCAATAAGAATCAACATTTCATTAGGAAATAACTAAAAAAATGTTAATACAAAACATGATTAAAATTGATTATTTCAATCAATTTTCTGCTTGGTGATTTAAATCATTATTAAAATTGGTGATTTAAATTGATTTGCTCTAAATCATCCATCCTGAAACTCACTCTCTCTTGCCTTAGGAGGAAATTTAATATCAGTATCAGCGGCTGTACTGATTATTTTTGTATTTAATTAAAACCCGCATTTTAAAAATGTTAAAATGAAACTGCTCCAGAATTTCCTGTTTACCACACCAGAGGATCACAGAATACAAGTCCAGTTTGCCATGGAGCATAAGTCTTTATCTTACCTGGCAACATAAAGAGCTCTTCCTAAGAATACTATTGGTCTCAGGACCATATGCCAATCCAGCGAAGTTGACGAGAGCTTTGTTGTTGACTTCAATGGGCACAGGATCAGACCCTCAATGCCTCTCTCTTCCAAATTCATTCCCCCAATCCATACACAAGCAAAAGGGGGCAATTTCTGCTTTGATTTCAATACAAATGTGGCTGATGCCTCATATTTAAGAACCCTTTTTTACTAGGGCTGTCAATTAATCGCAGTTGACTCACGTGATTAACTCAAAAAAATTAATCACGATTAATCATCCTGTTAAACAATGAAATACCAATTGAAATTAAATATTTTTGAATGTTTTTCTACATATTCAAATATATTGATTTTAATTACTACACAAAATAAAGTGTACAGTGCACACATTTTTATTACATATGTTAGCACTGTAAAAATGATAAAGAAATAGTATTTTTCAATTCACGTGATACAAATACTGTAGTGAAATCTCTTTATCGTGAAAGTGCAACTTACAAATGTAGATTTTTTTGTTGTTACATAACCGCACTTAAAAAGAACAAAACATATAAAACTTTAGAGCCTAGAAGTCCACTCAGTCCTACTTCTTGTTCAGCCAATTGCTAAGACAAACAAGTCTGTTGACATTTGCAGGAGATAATGCTTCCGACTTCTTGTTTACAGTGTCACCTGAAAGTGAGAACAGGCGTTGCATGGCACTTCTGTAGCCGGCATCGCAAGATATTTATGTGCCAGATGCACTAAAGGTTCATATGTCCCTTCATGCTTCAACCAGCCTTCAAGAGGATGTGTGTCCATGCCAATGACAGGTTCTGCTCAATAACCATCCAAAACAGTGTGGACTAATGCATTTTCATTTTCATCATCTGAGTCAGATGCCACCAGTAGAAGGTTGATTTTCTTTTTTTGGTGGTTCAGTTATGTAGTTTCTGCATCAGAGTGTTGCTCTTTTAAGACTTCTCAAAGCATGCTCCACACCTCATCCCTCTCAGATTTTGGAAGGCACCTCAGATTCTTAAACCTTGGGTTGAGTGCTGTAGCTATCTTTAGAAATCTCACATTGGTACCTTCTTTGTGTTTTGTGAAATCTGCAGTGAAAGTGTTCTTAAAATGAACAACATGCGCTGGGTCATCATCCGAGACTGCTAGAACATGAAATACATGGCAGAATGCGGGTAAAACAGAGCAGGAGACAGACAATTCTCCACCAATTAATTCAAATCACAAATTTAATTAATGCATTATTTTTTTAAACGAGCTTCATCAGCATGGTAGCATGTCCTCTGGAATGGTGGTCAAAGCATGAAGGGGCATACAAATGTTTAGCATATCTGGCATGTAAATACCTTGCAATGCCAGCTACAAAAGTGCCATGCAAATGTCTGTTCTCACTTTCAGGGTGACACTGTAAATAAGAAGCAGGCAGCATTATATCCTGTAAATGTAAACTTGTAAGTGTAAATTTAAGTTCAACTTTCATGATAAAGAGATTGCACTACATTATTTGTATTAGGTGAATTGAAAAATACTATTTCTTTTGTTTTTTACTGTGCAAATATTTGTAATAAAAATAATAATATAAAATGAGCACTGTACAATTTGTATTCTGTGTTGTAATTGAAATAAATATATTAGAAAATGTAGAAAACACCCAAAAATATTTAAGTAAATGGTATTCTATTATTGTTTAATAGTGCAATTAATTGCACGATTAATTTTTTTAATCGCTTGACAGCCCTACTTTTTACCCATTGGCACTGACAGTCAAGTCAATAATTGGTCGGTTGCAGTATAGATTATCCAGTATAGATTATCACTGTCCATTCTAATCTTAAAAATATAATCTGACACCAGACCTACCACTGACTTGAAAGAAAAAGGAATCCCATCTTTAAGGATGAACTAGGTCAGTGGCAAACTCAAAATGATCCTGCAGTGCAGAGGCAGCATACTTCTAGTGGATCACTGCCTGCTGTGGGAAGGGCTCTGCTAAGGAATTCCCAACACTATCACAACACTCACAAATATAAAAACAGAGCGACTGTGGGAAGGAAGTGGTTAGTTATAGAATGCAACTGGGAGATTCTGAATGCATAAACAATCAAACAAGAACTTCTCTTAATCTACTAAGTATAGAAGGATATCCCTAAAAAGAAAAAAAAAATCTCTCCTTTGATTAGGAATACAGTCAGTCTTGGATTTGACATCTAAGTTTAATGTCCTGTCTTTTGAATGTGAGGGAAAACTTAACTCCTTTTCAAAAGAGCAGGGCCTTGCATTTGACTAAATTCTTGCTCAGTACATTCTGGCTACCTAAATACCTGCTGAAGTTTTCATTGTGCAAGAAATGTTTCACTTTCTGAACCAACTTGTTGGTTGGTATTGCTGTGAGCTTTTGAACTACCACGTTCCTTCCCAGAGATAGCTGCATTTCAGAGTGACAATGATCCCTAGGTATAGTTTGAATGCTTGGTTGACACACAAATCACATTGTGAAGAGTATCTTTAGAATGAATATGCTATATAAACTATATAAATGTAAGACATTTGATCTATGTTCTCTATTTCATGATTGTTTAACAGTTCTTTATACCTGTTCCTAAGTCTGGTAGCTACTCTAATAGGAACACTGATGCATTTGAATTTCAGAGAAAAAAGCTTACCCCCTACTTCAGGGTTTTGTTTGCTCCCCTCCTGTGATTTACTGCAAAAACCTCTCTTGATCTTCAGATCCATTCCTTTAGTTGGTCTCAGAATTGAAGAAACATTCCTTTCCAACATCTTAGTAGCTCTGCCTAGAAAACAGAAGAAAGGGGCAGTAATGGGCTGAACACAATCCAAAAGTAACTCAAAAAAATTCAAAGCAATCTGAGTAACCATGCAGATTTTAGAGTACTTAGAAGAGTTGAGTTTTAAATAGAAACTCTTCTAAACTTTAATTACAGTAGACCTGGTTATCCATTATACTGAGATGTATTTTTTAAAAATACATGAACACATATGCAAGCACATGTGTTTATACGAGGAAATTAGAAAAAAAAAAAATCTAATGTTTAAAGTGCGACAAAACTCTGGAGTTATAACAGAGACTGACAGAAGAAAAAAAAGTTTGATTTCACCTGAACTTGACCATAACCTTACACAAAACTGCAGCATGGAAGCAATTTCCTAAACACTGACTCTCTGTATCATGATTGCATGCAGTTAATGCTTTCAGATGCCTCACATTCAATCCAGGCAATGCTGCTTAAAGGAAGTGCACCAGGTTTTCACCAGGCTCGTCATACTCCAAAACTAAGTCAGAAACTTGAGGCAGAGGTAGCAATAGCAAAGCAGAAGTTTACAGTATTGAGACAGCTGCCTTATTGTGTAACAGAAGAAAATTCACATCTATAAAAAAAATAGGAATTATTTTAGGGAAGTTCTAAGGCCTGTGCTATACAGGAGATCAGAGCAGATGATCACAACAGTTCCTTCCAGTCTTAAAATCTATAAACTGTTAGAAAAGTTATAATGAGGAAAATTCAGGCACTAAAAATCCTGTGCAAGGCACCTTTAAAAAAAAGTTAGGCTTGTGCCCCTTTTTACTCCTTATGCTGGATTAGCAAGTAGGGTTTTTTCCCCCCGATTTTTTATTTTAAACCTTAGAATTACCTGGAATGTTAAGTGTAAACTTCCCTGGTTTTGCTGTAAGATCTCTGGGAGGACTCGGGAACTTTTACTGTGAACTGTGACTCCTTAAATGAAAGGGTAAGGGTGCTGAATCTTTAAAAAAGGCTTTGTTGACCCAACATGTTAGTCACTAAAGTTAAACAAATGTTAAGGAGGGGAGGGGAAAACAACCCCCCTCCAAAATTTTAAGTGTGGCCAAAAAAATAAAAGGCAGCACGACTTTCATTTTCTTGGCTTTTGTGATGTCACCTTTCACTAGTCCTCTAGACATAACTCCTTCCAGCCACGACAGAACCTGAACATATAATGTAAAAAACAAGCAGAAAAACACCTCCAAACTTTAAAAACAAAACAAAAAACCAAAACCACTTTTTCAAGCCTTCATGAAGAAGCAAAGAAGGACACAAACCCATTCCCTTCTTTGCAAGTCCTTTAAGGCCACTGTGCTGTACTCTACAGTGTTGCCAAGCCTCACAGTATTTGGTGTTTTTCTTAAAACCCTAACACATGGAGTTAAGTGATTACCTGGAATCTCAGCTTTCACATTAATAAAAGTAAATTTTTAGCCTTCCTGGTTACAGAGAGCTTGAAACTTATGACCCAAATATACCCTGAAGGTTCAAAAAAACTAGAAAGCAAATAAGAACCCAAAATGTATTTTTCATCTCATGATAAGTAAATTTCATTATTTCTGAGGTTTAACTCATAATTACTGAATGTTTTGGTTTGGCAATATTGCTTTTGAACAAAGCAGAAACGAAAGCTGCAGTAACATTAACTCTCTAGCTTTTGATCTTTAAAGTTTGAAATCACAGGGTTAAATTTGTGTACTGTTAGGACACTTTAGCGAGGGTCCTATAGGCAAAAGGTTCATACACTGGTGAGGAAGAATAGTCTTGTGGTTATGGACTAGGATTTAGATGTGAGAATATGACTGGGTGCAAAACCTATTTCAGTTCAAGCCTGATGCCATGGATTTGCCAGCAACTGAAACTGAACAGCTCACTGAAATTTCCTGTGATCAAACTTATGCCCAACTTTCTCTCCTGAAGTTCTGGTTCACTGCCAAGAATGAATATCCTGCACTCTCAACATGCACCTTGATACTGAGGATGCCATTTGCTAGAACAAATTTGTGTGAAGCTGGATTCAGCACACTTCTGTCCATCAAGTTTTGGTATCAATCTACCACTGGTGTCACATCGGAGATTAGATGTGCAATTTTTATCACACTGCTGGACTTCAAGAAGCTGTGTCGCAACATGCAAGTGCATGTCACATTAGAGCGCACTAAACATACTTAATGTGTAAATTCTTTGGTAACTAAGTTGTTTTGTTGTTGTCTAGGGTCACAAGAAACAAGTAAGGCAGGTTTATGCTAGGAAATTTACTCATGTGTGTGAAAAATCCACGTCTAAGTGACGCAGTTAAACCTACCTAACCCTCGATGTAGACAGCACTAGGTTAACGGGAGAATTCTCCTGTGGACCCAGCTGCCCTCTCTCAGGGAGATGTGGAATACCTACAGGAGAAACCTTCCTGTCATTAAAGGTAGCGTCTTTCCTGCAGGGGTGCAACTGTGTTGCTGCAGCATTTTAATTGTAGGCAACCCCATTTTGCAACTAAGGGCTTATGCGGGCAAGAAGTTAGGGACCCTCTGATCTATGCCACAAATCAAGAGAATAAGTTGTTAGTAGGATGATCTTCCATTGCAGTCATCAAAATAGGAGGATTGGTGAAAAAGGGATAGATTTTTACATCTGAAGAGTGCAGGTCACATTTTCACTTCCAGTCCCTTTCATTAACCACACTGAGATTTTAAATGTTACACTGAAGCACACACTACAATTTTTTTTATTACTAGCAGGGACATTTTAAAAATTGCTATTAATTCCTGAGTTTCACCACTTCCCATGACTGAGATTTAGGGCAGGTCTAACATCATCTAACACTTTGGAAGCAGCTAGGGACAATGGGTCAGGGAATCAGAAACTGGGGTACAGCATGGGGGTGTGTGCAACATTTGCTAGACTATGCAACTAGGAAACAAATGAAGGAGGAGAGATGAAACCCCGTGGAATGAAGCTAGAAAGAGAAGATGGATGGGATGTTACTTGTCTCCACCACTCTCTGATCCGAAGTACACTTGGCAAAGTTGGCTTTTCGGACCCTAGTTCAAGGGAGCCTCTGTCCTGAATATAACATGGGCCCATGAAGTCTGAATGCATCAAAGTGAGTGACAGGTGCGGCCAGGCAATGAAAACTGGAACTAAAAGAGCAATCTGCTGTCTTGACCCTGCTTTCCCCTCGCGCCCAAGTGCCAACGCCCGCCTAGGCCCCTGTGCCGCACACGCCGCGTCCCTATTGCTGTGCCGCGCCCCACGGGTCACGACTGGAGCGTATGGCTGCCCCTCCCCTGGCCTGAAACCCACCACGTCGCGGTGTCTCTGCCCGAGGCCAGGCTCTAACCCTCCACGGCCCGTAACACTTAACCCCCGCGGCCCCGCTCCGCGCCCACTGCCCGGCACGGGGCCGCTCCGCCGCCGCCCCCGTCCGCACTCACTCACCGGCGGCGGCGGCCCACATGGTGCTGGGCCCGGGCGTGTCCAACCTCCGTCCCTGCGGCGCCGAGTCTCTCGGGCAGGGCCAGGCCGGAGACTCTTCAATGTCACTAACCAGCTGCGACTCAGAGCGACGGGCCGGGGAAAGGGTCACTCTGCGCCGACTCCCTCCGGACGATTTGCGGCTTTGGCCTCCCTGAGCGAACATGCGCAGTAGCGTCCCTGGCGCTGCCCGCTGGCCCCCGTGCGGGGTGGAGTCTGTGCTGGGGACGGGGTGAGAGCGCAGGGGAGTCAAGCAGCTGGAGGCAGGGTCAGGATGGGCCCAGGGGCCAAATCAGGTGCAGGGGAAGGAGTAGGGTTATCAGCTGTCTAATCACACACCCAAATACCCTTGCCCTGCCCCAGCCCTTGCCCACCTGTTCCCCAAGGCCCTGCCCTGCTCACGCCCTCCCCCACCCTCTGTCACTCGCTCTCACTCACTTTCACCAGGCTGGGGTGTGGAGCAGTGGGTGAGGGGTGCAGGCTCTGGGAGGCCGTTTGGATGCAGGAGGGGGTGATGGGTGTGGGCTGTTGCCGGGAGGCGTTTGTCTCCCAGGCGCTGTTGCAGCTGGGCTGTCAGGCTCCCTGCCTGCCCTGGCCCCGCGCTGCTCCCAGAAGCAGCCAGCATGTCCCTGCGGGTCTGTGGCCCCGGGGTACGGGGATGATTCCACGCACTGCCTGGGCCTGCAAGCGCCGCCCCTGTAGCTTCCATTGGCCTCAGTTCCCAGACTTTTAGCAGCCTAAAATCTCCCAGTCTGCTTCAGTGGCTTCTGGGAGATAGGGCCTGATTCTGTGAGACTCTTGGTGAAACTGGGAGGGTTAGCAACCCTAGGAAAGAGCTGGGAGAGAGACAGTGGTGGCAGAGGGGATAAAACTTTCCACAGGTGGGGTGAGCCATGGTCATGGGAGCTGAGAGCCATTGAACCAAACTGTAAATCCTGTACATGATGGTGGTGTGACAGGTTCGGTCACAGAGACCCCCTTGGGACTGTTATCTGATGTGCTGACACTGCCTCTGAGCCCGTTTTCTCTGTCAGCTTGGGACTCCAGAACCCTGCCTTGTTGAGCCAGACACGCTAGTCTACTGCAGCACAGACCCAGATTTGGTCCACACCCCCAAAGCTGCAGACTTTAAACAAAAACTGCTCACAAAGTACTCCTGTCTCCTGCACCTAGATACCCAGTTCCCAATGGGATCCAAACCCCAAATGAATCCTTTTTACTCTGTATAAAGCTTATAAACTCATAAATTGTCTGCCCTCTATAAAACTAATAGAGAGATATCATAGAATATCAGGGTTGGAAGGGACCTCAGGAGGTCATCTAGTCCAACCCCCTGCTCAAAGCAGGACCAAATGCCAACTAAATCATCCCAGCCAGGGCTTTGTCAAGCCTGACCTTAAAAACCTCTAAGGAAGGAGATTCCACCACCTCCCTAGGTAACCCATTCCGGTGCTTCACCACCCTCCTAGTGAAAAAGGTTTTCCTAATATCCAACCTAAACCTCCCCCACTGCAACTTGAGACCATTACTCCTTGTTCTGTCATCAGGTACCACTGAGAACAGTCTAGATCCATCCTCTTTGGAACCCCTTTTCAGGTAGTTGAAAAGCAGCTATCAAATCCCCTCTCATTCTTCTCTTCTGCAGACTAAACAATCCCAGTTCCCTCAGCCTCTCCTCATAAGTCATGTGCTCCAGCCCCATAATCATTTTTGTTGCCCTCCACTGGACTCTTCCCAATTTTTCCACATCCTTCTTGTAGTGTGGGGCCCAAAACTGGACACAGTACTCCAGGTGAGGCCTCACCAATCTCGAATAGAGGGGAACGATCACGTCCCTTGATCTGCTGGCAATGCCCCTACTTATACAACCCAAAATGCCGTTAGCCTTCTTGGCAACAAGGGCACACTATTGACTTATATCCAGCTTCTCGTCCACTGTAACGCCTAGGTCCTTTTCTGCAGAACTGCTTCCTAGCCATTCGGTCCCTAGTCTGTAACAGTGAATGGGATTCTTACGTCCTAAGTGCAGGACTCTGCACTTGTCCTTGTTGAACCTCATCAGGTTTCTTTTGACGCAATCCTCTAATTTGTCTAGGTCCCTTTGTATCCTATCCCTACCCTCCAGCGTATCTTCCACTCCTCCCAGTTTGGTGTCATCTCCAAACTTGCTGAGAATGCAGTCCACGCCATCCTCGAGATCATTAATGAAGATATTGAACAAAACCAGACCCAGGACCGACCCTTGGGGCACTCCATTTGAAACGGGCTGCCAACTAGACATGGAGCTGTTGATCAATACCCATTGAGTCCGACAATCTAGCCAGCTTTCTATCCACCTTACAGTCCATTCATCCAGCCCATACTTCTTTAACTTGCTGGCAAGAATACTGTGGGAGACCGTATCAAAAGCTTTGCTAAAGACAAGGAATAACACATCCACTGCTTTCCCCTCATCCACAGAGCCAGTTATCTCCTCATAGAAGGCAATTAGGTTAGTCAGGCATGACTTGCCCTTGGTGAATCCATGCTGACTATTCCTGATCACTTTCCTCTCCTCTAAGTGCTGCAAAATTGATTCCTTGAGGACCTGCTCCATGATTTTTTCAGGGACTGTGGTGAGGCTGACTGGCCTGTAGTTCCCCGGATCCTCCTTCTTCCCTTTTTTAAAGATGGGCACTACATTAGTGTTTTTCCAGGCATCCGGAACTTCCCCCGATCGCCATGAGTTTTCAAAGATAATGGCCAATGGCTCCGCAATCACATCCGCCAACTCCTTTAGCACCCTCGGATGCAGCACATCCGGCCCCATGAACTTGTGCTCGTCCAGTTTTTCTAAATAGTCCCAAACCACTTCTTTCTCCACAGAGGGCTGGTCACCTTCTCCCCATCCTGTGCTGCCCAGTGCAGCAGTCTGGGAGCTGACCTTTTTTGTGAAGACAGAGGCAAAAAAATCATTGAGTACATTAGCTTTTTCCACATCCTCTGTCACTAGGTTGCCTCCCTCATTCAGTAAGGGGCCCACACTTTCCTTGACTTTCTTCTTGTTGCTAACATACCTGTAGAAACCCTTCTTGTTACTCTTAACATCTCTTGCTAGCTGCAACTCCAAGTGTGATTTGGCCTTCTTGATTTCACTCCTGCATGCCTGAGAAATATTTTTATACTCCTCCCTCATTTGTCCAACCTTCCACTTCTTGTAAGCTTCTTTTTTACGTTTAAGATCAGCAAGGATTTCACTATTAAGCCAAGCTGGTCACCTGCCATATTTACTATTCTTTCTACACAACGGGATGGTTTGTTCCTGCAACCTCAATAAGGATTCTTTATACAGCCAGCTCTCCTGGACTCCTTTCCCCCTCATGTTATTCTCCCAGGGGATCCTGCCCATCAGTTCCCTGAGGGAGTCAGTCTGCTTTTTTGAAATCCAGGGTCCATATTCTGCTGCTCTCCTTTCTTCCTTGTGTCAGGATCCTGAACTCAACCACCTCATGGTCACTGCCTCCCAGGTTCCCATCCACTTTTGCTTCCCCTACTAATTCTTCCCAGTTTGTGAGCAGCAGGTCTAGAAGAGCTCTGCCCCTAGTTGGTTCCTCCAGCACTTGCACCAGGAAAGATATGCACAGCTGTTTGCTCCCCAAGGTATTAATCACTTACACTTAAACAAAAGTGATTTTATTAAGTATAAAAAGTAGGATTTAAGTGGTTTCAAGTAATAACAGACAGAACAAAGTAAGTTACCAAGTAAAATAAAACAAAACACGCAAGTCTAAGCCTAATACATTTAAAAAAATGAATACAGGTAAATCTCATCCTCAGAGATGTTCCAATAAGCTTCTTTCACAGACTGGACTCTTTCCTAGTCTGAGCCAAATCCTTTCCCCGGTACAGTTCTTGTTAGCTCCAGCTCAGGTGGTAACTAGGGGATTTCTTATGACTGGCAGCCCCCTTTGTTCTGTTCTGTTTTATAGCTTTGGCACAAGATGGGAATCTTTTGTCTCTCTGGGTTCCCACCCCTCCTTCTAAATGGAAAAGCACCAGGTTTAAGATGGATTCCAGTACCAGGTGACATGATCACATGTCCTGTGAGACCCCAGGCCTCCATTCTTTACAAACACAGGAAGGCTTACAAGTAAACAGAGCCATTTACAACCAATTGTCCTAGTTAATAGGAGCCATCAAGATTCCAAGCCACCATTAATGACCCACACTTTGCATAATTACAATAGGACTTCAGAGTAATACTTCATATTTCTAGCTTCAGATACAAAAATGATACATTCATACACATAGGAAGAACACAGTCAACAGATTATAAGCTTTGTAATGATACCTTACAAGAGACCTTTTGAATAAAGCATATTCCAGTTACATTATATTTACACTCATAAGCATATTTCCATAAAACATGTGGGAACCACTTCAAGCCAGGGGGTGCGGTAGCATCCCTAGTTCCAGCCCTTTGGCCATAGTTACTGATTACAGAAACAGGGTCAGGTGGCAGAGGGGCTTTGATTTCCCCCCTCTCAGAAGGGTGCATCTCAGCATCTGCTTCCCAGGGCTGGATTTGTAAATGCACCATGTCCTGCTTTGCTTCTCTATCTGAAATGAGGGACTGTGCTGGTAACAGAGATGGAATTTGGTGAGATATTTTACATGCACCTCCTAAAAAATTATATAATTGCCATAAGTGTTTTTTGCATCTGCGGACCATTTCTGTGGATCAGGGGCCGGCAACCTACGGCATGCGTGCCAAAGACGGCATGCGAGCAGATTCTGAGTGGCATGCTGCTGCCCACTGAGAGGAGGAGGAGGAGGAGCGGAGGGGCCGGAATGCACCACGCTGTGGGAAGAAGGGGGTGGGGGAAGCTTGGCCGCCGCAGGATCAAACTTCTGTCTCCTGCCCCCGCAGGGGAGAGCGGTGGGGGGGTCTCGGCCCCCTGCCCCACTCAGCCCCCCCGCCCACTGCTGTCCCCTGCGGGGGCAGGAGACAGAAGTTTGATCCTGCGGC